>NC_085930.1:83083030-83386060 GCF_028885625.2 Pongo pygmaeus
TTTTGGTCAATAAATAATAAAAACAGATGACTATAATCTTTACACATTGGGAAATCTGCCATCGAAAGGGTTTAATTCTTTACTGACAATTTGGGGATCTGTAAATTAAAATATTTCAAATAAACTAGGGAAAGGAAATTAAATTTTAAATATTTAATATAAAATGTTTAAGATTAAAGCTATGGCATATAATGTGATCAGTAGAGAAAACATAAAACCAAAAGTAATTATTAGACAAAAGATAAAGTGATAAACATTTTTGTGTTTAATTTTATGTAAATTTTCTTTGAGTACATGAGTAGTGGATTTCATTTAGAGAATCATATTTTTATGATCAATTTATAAAATGCTCTATTATTATTTAAGTTAGCATATAAGTCCATACCCTAGGAGGAGGAATAGATACAACTTCAACTATCAGCTTTGGCATATGATTATGCCAAGTCATGCAAGATCTCCCTAAATAAAGACTGCAAAATATCTATCATTCTCATTGCAAGAAATTATAATGAATCCTGGGCATGCAAGATGTTGAGCATTTATTTATTCATATTCTTTGCTTGCTGCTTTTCCCTAGAGAAAACTAACAGCTGAAATGTAGCCATCGAGCAGAATATACAATAGGGAAAAGAAGCACTTAACAGGGTAGCTATATTCCAACTTTGCCAGCCCACTCTCAGGAAGCTTTGACTAGAAGAGGAGCTGGTACTCTGTTTACGGTTCTAAATCTGGGACCACCAGAGCAATTATTTTAAAATTAACTACCTAAGAGCAGGAGACATAAAACTCCCTATCAAGTTAGATATTATTATTAAATCATTCTGATTTTCTGCAACATGAGAGAGAATATTTGATTCTCTGGTGGTGGTCCCGGAATAGCTAGTAATAGAAGAACTCCTGGTAGGAGCTCTATTCTTCAATGGAATTTTTTCTCCCTCTTTCTCTCTCTCTCCACACACACACACACACACACACACACACACACACACACACACAAACTTTCTATTATGTTTAACTCTTCTAACAAAAAGGAAAGATGATGATTCTCTCTAAAGAGAGGATACATTAAGTATGGACATTGATGAAAATAAAATGTTGCTAGTAAGTTCAACTACTGAATTATTCTGCCAAGGCCCATCTCAGACATCAAACTGCTGTGGTTTACTTATATTTTACAAGACTAATGAAGAGCAAAAGCTGCTCATAAGTAGGAGATGTCCTTACCAATCCAAAGAACAGAAAATGTTAGTTTCCTGACGCTTGACTTTTTCTGACTCCCACAAATTTCTCCCACAAACCTCCAAGATTGACAGATATGTCTTTGAGTGGGAAAGGGGAACTCTGTGTAACACGGAAATCTCAAGAAAGGAAGTAAATCCTTGTATAACTTTAGAGATACCCACTGAGACATTGATTACTCTTGTCCTACAATCACCAGTATAAAAGAGTATTTGTGAAGCATACAATTTCCAAAGAAATTATATTAAAATTATACAATGCCCTCAAATCAGTCCTTGCCTCAAAACACCTGGGGTCTGCTTACTTGTTCTCTTTCATAGAACTTAACATGTAGTTCTTAGAGAGTCAAAGAAACTGCTCACAATTTTCAAGCTAAAGCCATGATAGATATTACTGAATCAAACTGCAAGATTAGATGTCCAAGCTCATAGATTTTTCTAGGTGCTGAGTGCTATTTTGTACAGTGATTCTTTAAAATATAAATTTGACCTTGAATGGATGTCTATTCATTTAGAATATGAGGTTCTTTTTTAGGACGAACTTTCAGTCTTGCTGCCAGTGCCAATTCCTAACTTCAGCCTGAAATTGTTATATTAGCAGAATGCCTGGACTGTGATTCCCTACAGCCATTGAATTCTCTTTTGTTTTCCAAGATGGAGTCTCCTGGTTCGATACAGCTATAACAGCATAGTGGGAAAGATTAATTTGAGATTAATATCGTATTTCAAATCTATCCTTTGAAGAGTTTGAAAACTGAGATCACTATTTTTAAATATCAGAATAAGCAGCTTTACCCTTTGTCAATGCCATAATAAAACTGTTTTGTTGGTGGTGGTGGTAAATTGAATTTAACTTCCATACTTCGCAAGCATGATATGAACCCAGGATATTGACTAAAAATTACTCAGACAGGAGTGGGCACAAGTTCAAGACACCTACAGTATATCAATGCCACTCACAATTATAGCAGGACAATCCCACGGTGGCAAAGTAAATTGTCTTTATTTCAAAGCAGCTACTTTAGTTACTCAACTTTAGAGTGTTCAATTATAATTGTGTGCTTTCTCTCTTAGAAATATTGTCTATGATATTACAAAAAAATACTTAGATAAAATTTTTATGAAAAATCTTGAAAACTATGATTGTGTGGTGGTATATTATAAAGCAACAAAACCTAAGCAAATATATTTTGTTCTGCTTAACGTAACAAACCCTTCAACAAAACAAACTGATAGATATTAGAGGAATCTAAGGGCTAGCTATACTGTGCATGTACTATATACATAATATTGTGAAGGAAACAAAATAGTAAAACATCCACACTTTGCTCTCAAGGAATTTGCAATGTGGTTGGAGATGAAATATACCCACCAGCTGAGAAAATAGCATTAATTCACTGCTCGTGTGTCAAGCACTGTGCTACATGTTTACTTATCTAAAGAATGTCTTTTATACCCATTCTACATATAACGGAACTATAGGGTTTTTGTTTGTTTGTTTGTTTGTTTGTTTTTTCTCAAAGCAGTAGGTTTACAGGTGAGGGTTGCGATGAAATTCCAGATCAAACTGGAAGCAAATCAACTTTTTTTCCCATAACATTACACTGGCTTTGATGAATAAAATCAGGTATCCAGAAATAAAAAAGTCACAAGGAAGGATACAATTAAGTGCCAAATAAATAGTAGGCATATATATTTCTTTTGTTTGTCCATTGATTGTCAATCCTAGAGGAACATGGGAATTGAGATGAGCTAAAGAGGTAGTTCAGTGTAGTAGTTAAGGTTTAAACATCACCTGAATCCCAGCTCTTTAATTCATTAGCAACATAGCTCTGGGCAAGTTTTTCAATTCTCAGCTTCTTCATCTGTAAAAATGAGGGAGTCATATTTAGCTTACAGGGTTGTTGTGAGTATTGAACAAAATAAATGTTATCATGCATAGAGCCTAGCACAGTGCCAGACACGCAATTAAGCATTCAATAAAGGGAAGCACTTATTTATAATAATTGTTATCATATTAAAGAAGGGGCAGAATTTCACTAGGTAGCAAGAAGGAAAACATTGTCCTATACGTCACAAGTGTCTAATTTTCTCATTAAAATCTCTACTAGTGAAACATAATTTTGAGCTTGTGCCCCTAATATACATATATTTATTTATATATTACATACATTTGTATATTATGTACATATATATTACATGTATATATCACATATACTTTTATCTCAAGGAATTCTTTTCCCAAGGGGTAGTGTCACAATTAATAATAGTGGATATAAATCCATATTTTAAATTTTCTCCTTAATAATTCTGATATTTTTGGCTGATTCATGTCAAATATGATTAGGTTATTGTTTTTTAGGTCTTATCATGAAGCTGACAAAGAGCTCATTCCCTAAATAGCAGAAAGCTGCTTGCATAACTATGTTATCTTCAACTATGATTCCTTAACAAAAATCTCTTAAAGCCACTTTTGAAAGTTAGTTTAGAAAATAATTAAACTGTATAATCTGTCAATCTGCTTAACTAGGCACAGGCAACCTTCCATATGTCAAAATATTCTGAAAGCCATTGAACAAGTGAGGAAGCTTTGCCACCTGATTTTCAGTGAAGATTCCCCACCTGTGTAATAGGCGACCATCAGATAACTAAACCAAGTGAGAAAGTCATTGTCAACCAATACGTAACAAATTGGGCACGTTTAATTTCTCTCACGTACTTACAGTTTCTAGCAGTTTCTTCACATGCTTCATTGGGTTATCCTGTCACTCCACTCCATTTCGAGACCATTACTACGGAAACCGAAAAGTGTTAAAGGGGTTTAAGCAGGACTAAGACCTGATAAAGGCAGGTGGGAGGAATGCTAGACAGCAGCAACACGTAGGGTAATTTGGAGAAATAGAGAAGAAATTTGCAGACTAATTAGAAGACCACTTTGGGTACCTAGATGCTGGGCTCTATGTAAAAGTGTGAAAAGAAAAAAAAATAAAATCAAGGCCCAGATGGTTTTCATCTTTCAACCTAGTATTCTGTAAAAGGTTATGTTTTCTTGCACAGAATCAGTATGAGTGTGGTAGTTCCAGGCAGAACATGTAGACAAGACTGTATCCAGTGAAGAAAACAATGAAAGTTCCCACTTATGTCTTTTAAAAAGTATATGTTTTTTATATGTGTGTGTGTATATAACCATTTGAATATTTAAATATTTTTATTATTTTAATTTACTTATTATTTAATATTTTTTAATTTAATGTTTAAAGAGAAGTATACCCTCCCTAGACATTCCCCTCACATCTCATTGGCAGGATCAGGTCATATGTTTCTGTTCTAGGTGCAAAGGAGGATGGGAAATGAGTATGTGGCATTTCAGCCTCCAAAGTGTGAAACAGGCTCTGTCCACAAGAAAAAACGAGTGGGGAATGGCTATTAGTCCGGCAATATTGGAAACAAGAGGTTAAAGAATGGTAGCTGCAGCAACAAGAGAAAAAAAAAAATTCTAAAAAGACAGAACATAAAGGAATTTGTGACCAAGTAAGACAGGCTGAGTGAGACTGAGAGAAGAATAAAAGTGGCTTTAAGTTTTTCCGGCTGAATGGTCAAGGAAAGATAACAGTATTGATAAACTAGAGAACGCAGGAGACCCTATTACTCATAGTAACATCAACTAACATTTGTTAAGAACTTACCTGGTGCCAGCTGGGCGCGGTAGCTCACGCCTGTAATCCCAGCACTTTGGGAGGCCGAGGCGGGCAGATCATGAGGTCAGGAGATCGAGACCATCCTGGCTAACACGGTGAAACCCCGTCTCTACTAAAAATACAAAAGATTAGCCGGGCATGGTGGCGGGTGCCTGTAGTCCCAGCTACTTGGGAGGCTGAGGCAGGAGAACGGCGTGAACCCGGGAGGCGGAGCTTGTAGTGAGCCGAGATCGTGCCACACTGCACTCCAGCCTGGTGGACAGAGCGAGACTCCATCTCAAAAAAAAAAAAAAAAAAACTTTCCTGGTGCCACACTGTGCTAAATGCCCCATTACCTCATTTAATTCTCACTCTAATGCTACTAATGATCTATTTTAAGTAACTTCTTCCAAGAGGTGAGCTCAGTTTGAGGCACTGGGTCTGAGATGACACCTGGACATCCACAAGAAGAGTGGACAGGAACTGCAGCTTGCAACCAGAATGAGGATGGAGGGAGGTGTCTTGGAGTCATTCACAAGGGACTTAACCTAGGAATGGCTTACTAGCCTGGAACACCAGGAGCGGCGAAGTCCTTTCAACATCGTGAACTAATCCTGCAACAGTCAGCCTGTTTATGTGAGAGTTCTAACGAAGGGAAAACAAAACACAAATCTGAAGTGAGCTTCTGGTAATAGTCCTCATGTCCCCAAACACATTTTTTTCTCTTTTGAATGCTGTGTGTTCGAGTTAAAGAAGAAATTCATTCTAAAGTATCTGCTTAGTTGTCTTATATTGCCATGTCCTTTGCTTTGAATATTTGTGCAATGAAAGAGAAAGCCACACTCAAAAAAATTCAAGTTTATCTAAACAATGACGGTTTCCATTTTTAGATCATTCATCAGATCTATCAATACTGAATTCACTAATGCCACACTTCCCTTTGTCTGCACATAAAGTAGTGACATAGTAATTTAATTGTGAAGTTACTGTACCAAATCTCATGAGGTTTTCCCAAAATCTTACACTAATGCCATTTTGTTCCATTAACTTTTATAATCTCCTGGCACTTGATAAATTCTGAATTGTGCCATTATCTGAATATGACAGTCTTCTGTGAATAGAATCAAATGGAACTTGATTTCTTTAATACCTCATTAATAGTCTAGATAAAGGGCAGGGGTGCAAATTATCTGACAATTTTTAGAAACAAAAACAGCTGTGCTTTATTCTATAATTTATGTAAACATACTGCTTAGAAAAACTTAAATAGGTGAATTATATATTTTAACATGGTGAAAATGCACATCTCTGACAAGATTTGTGTATGCAGACTTTGTTGTTTTATTTTCATCAACAGTACCTTGAATTTTCTTCCTTATCTATCATAAAGTACAGTGAGGTGTCAAGAGCTATGTGGAATGCTTAAGCCTAGAATAGATTGAATAAATTGGATTTGTGGGGGTGGTAAAATCCAGGGTCTGATTATCAGGTGGCCCCAAGTCTTGTTCTGATAAGAGAGAGACAGAAAACACACATTTCTCTCTTTGGAGTCCCAGAATGTGATAAGCTGTACATAAGCCCTAGCGATACACCAGTGTTAGCTCATCCACTAGTGCCAATTACTTCACGGGACGAAGTTTTGACGGGGCCAGGTAGGTGGGTTGACATAGGCAGGAAATCATGCATTGGAGAGAAAAAAATATATAGAAGAATGATGGAAATAAACATGTTACAGAAGAGATTTCTGAAAAATAGGATGAGATTTGTGGGCACACTTAAATAATCTTCAGAGCTCATGCTTTGAAGGATTCATGTTTTGTCTCAGAAGAGAAAAGCTTTAATTTCGGGATCTTAATCTTCTCAGGCTTAATATCACCGTAGGGTTGTTATGCATATTGTTATCAACACAAATAAAGTGAAATTATTGAAAAGATGTAAAATGTTCACTTGTGCTACTTTAAAAGTAATTGCCTTCTCCTTTCACTTATAAGTGTATAAAATTATATTTAATGAGTTGTCTATAATTTATTTTCATTCACTTCAATCATTCATATTCTATATAACAAATGTCTATTTATATGATTTTGTGTACAAATTTAAATGATTTGTTCAGATTCATTTTGAATGTTTTACTGAGATGTGAGGCAATTACATATTGAAATAACCACTCACTATAATTTACTATTATTTTCATATTTAATTAAAAACTAAAAACATCTTCTCCCGTATACTTTACTTGGTTACTTTTAAACCAACAGCACTGACTCAAATAGCATAATATTATAGGATATAATTATCAAGCAGGGTATATAACAACAATTTTAATGTTGGAAATATAAATGAAGGAATGGCTGAATTAGTAGATAAGCAAATATTGAGTTTTTCGTCTCCTTACATTATTTTCTGGTAATGTCTCTTACCTATAAAAGACCTCAGGAAACCTAAAACTGTATTAAGTGGTATTATATAAAGACAAATATAGATATACAATAAAGATAAAGATAGCTTGTCTGAATATGCCATTTAATATTAGCAGCTCATTTCACTTTTCATGTACATCAGATTACTGATATGTTCTCAAAGTTTTATAACTAATTATAGAAAAAGATATGTGGGTTTTGAAGGGTTTAGATCAACTATAAGTTCATGATTAAGATTTTAAAATATGACTTTAAAAATGAAAAAATATTTGTAGATACTAATATTACTGATTATTTCTTTGATCACTTTTGCAATTTCTCTTAAAGTTTATATATTTTTTCTGAATTAGGTGTGTGATCAGTTAATTTTAACTAGATAATTTTTACACTTATTTAAAATTATTCATTCTCTTTTTTGAGACAGAGTTAATAGTCTTTTACATTGGAATCAAGTTTTCTGGCTGTCTTTTTATACTTAGATTATGTTTCTTCCTGAATTTTTAACCTTTAAATATCTAGTAACTTTTTCTTGTAAATTATTTCAAATTCTACCATACCAATACTTGGTGGGTGTATGAAGTACATACAGGTGTTTTTCTGATAATTTACAAAACAAAAAGATGAAAATCTTTAACCAAAATATTTCTGCTTATTCAATTAGAAACCTTTTATTTCAATGAAGTTTTGAGAAACATCTATTAAGCAAACCAGAGATAAAATGACTTTTTAAGCCTTTAAAATTTTTTTTAAAGGAAAATCTTTAAGATTCTATTGTGTGATTTTTCTTTAGTCCCAGATAATATGTCTACAAATGAATTTCATGAAATACGCCAGAATTCATATTCTCATTTTTCTGATAGACAGTGTTTTCTAGTTTCTCCAGGATATTGTAATTACTTGAACATTTTCTGTTAAAACAGAAAAATTTCTGTGTAGAAGTTACATTTTCAATAATTTAAGCCCCTGATTTTTTTCTATAATACAATATTTTTATAATAATCATGCACGAGTTCTTACTTAGTTTTGATATACATGATTGAGTTGCTACTAATTGATTAATGCAACCAGACATAAACTGAGCTCTACACCTCTCTCATATTCCTCATCAATTCAAAAGTGTTTTGAAAAATGAAATGTAATAACAGCAAAACAGCTTTGCCGATAATTGTCTCACAGATAGTATTTTAGAGTTTTTGGAATTAAAAAAACCATAAAGGCAAATGTTAATAGAGCTTTTAAAAACTAAGAACTTATTAAAGATATATGGTTAATCCTTCACTTTTATTCAGAAAGTTTCTCCTGTCACACTTGAGTTCTACACTTTTTTTACCTTAATTCTAAATGTTTCAGAAAGTTTACTGCTACTCTCATTTTCATATGATGAATGACCATGATTAACTATATGAAGTAATTGAATGACTAAAATTTGGTACTGTATTGCTAGCTGGTTGATTTCTTTTCTTTCAATATTTAAAAAAGTTGCACAACTGTCTTCTAGTTTGCACGATTTCTGATGAGATGGCTACTGTCTGTTGTCGTTTATCTTTTTTATTCTATGTGTAATGTGTCATTTTCTCTCAAGTTACTTTTAAGATTTTTCTCTTTAGTATGAGTTTAAGTAATTTGATAATTTTTGGTGTAGTTTTCTTTCTGCTTCTTGTGCTTGCATTTCACTGAGCTTCTTCAATCTGTGGGTTTCTAATTTTCATCCAGTTTGGAAAAACAATTCAGCCATTATTTCTTCAAATGTATTTTTTTCCCTGTCTCCTCACTGCATCTCTCTCTGGGCCTCAATTACTCATATATTAGACTGTTTAAAGTTGTTCACCACTCACTGATGCCCAATTCCTTATTTTTCAGTCATTTTTAAAATTTGTGTTTTTGTTTTGGATAATTATTGCAAGGTTTCCAGGGTTACTCATATTTTCTTCTGCAGTCCTTAATCTGTTCTTTCTTATGCAATTCATTTTTGTTTTGCATCTTGGAAATTGTATTGTCATCTCTACAAGTTCAAACTGATGTTTTTATAGACCTTCCATGTTTCTCCTCATGCCCAGGCTTTCCTCTGCCTTTTGGGACATACATAGTTCTATTTGCTGTCTTTAGGTTCTTGTCTACCAATTCTATCACCTATGTCATTTCAGTGTATATTTCTAATGATCAATTTTCTCCCTGCTTACTACAGATTGTGTTGTTAGCTTCTTTGGGTACCTGGTAATTTTTGATTGGATGTCAGACTGACATGGTTGGGCTTTGTCCCCACCCAAATCTCATCTTGAATTGTAGCTCCCATAATTCCCACGTGTTGTGGAAGGGACACAGTGAGAGATATAAATCATGGGGGCAGACATTTCCCATGCTATCCTTGTGATAGTGAATAAGTCTCACAAGATTTGATAGTTTTATAAAGGGGAGTTTTCCTGCACAAACTCTCTTCTCTTGTCTGCCACCATGTGGGATGTGCCTTTCACCTTCCACCACAAGTGTGAGGCCTCCCCAGCCATGTGGAACTGTGAGTCTGTTAAACCTCTTTCTTTTGTAAATTGCCCAGTCTCAGGTGTGTATTTATCAGCAGTGTGAAAACAGACTAATACACAGACATTGTCATTTTATATTGTCTTGCTCTGGAGGATTTGTTTATTCCTTTCAACATGTTTTACCTTTTTTTCTGGGGCAGTGTTATTTGGAAAATTTTTGCCCCTTTCATTGCTTGCTTCCATGCTTGATTAGGCTGATTCAAAGGTGAATTTTCCCCCACTACTAGGATGATATCTGAGGACTTACTGGATGCCCAGTGGTGAAGTTTTTTTATTCTGCCTGGTGGAAACGCAAGTTCTTCTGGACCCTGTGTGAGCTCTGGCTGTGGTTTTCCCTTTTCCTTTCTGGTAGTCTTTCCTGGACTCTGAAGTTTCCTCACATGGATGGATTGATCCATATTTTGCTTAAGACTTGATTGTTTGCTCTCCTTGCAGCCTTCTCGTCAGGACACAGACATGTGAATTCTACCTGCCTTAGCATCCCCAAATTCTGTATTCTGTCTCCTCCACTCTGGCCAACTACCAGACTCTGTCTAGGTTCCCCAACCCTGTAAAATCTCTCTGGGCAGCAATCTGGGCAATCATAGAGTTCCTCTTGTTTTCCTTCCTCAGGGGTCACTGTCCTGCACAGTTTGTTGTCTAATGTCTAATTACTGTGGATTATGTGTTCGTTTGTATGTTTGTTTGTTTTAAGTTGTTTATGGTGAAAAAGCAAATCAGTTCTTCTTACTCCATTGTGTCTAGAAGCAGAAGTTCCTCATAACGTATTTGATAGATGTGAATATTAGTATTAATTATTATCATCATCCAGCTGGACACAGTGGCTCACTCCTGTAATCCCAACACTCTGGGAGGCCGAAGTGGTTGGATCACTTGAGGTGAAGAGTGATCACCTCACCAGTCTGGTCAACATGGCGAAACCCCATCTCTACTGAAAATAAAAAATTATCCAGGTGTGGTGGCACATGCCTGTTAGCCTAGCTACTCAGGAGACTTAGGCAGCAGAATCTCTTAAACCCAGAAGGCAGAGATTGCAGTGAGACAAAATTGCACCACTGCACTCCAGCATGAGTGACAAAGCGTGACTCTGTCTCCAAAAAAAAAATATATTATCATTATCATCATCATCATCATCAAATACGTACAATGATGCCTGAAAGGCATAAAACTTTATCCATGACTGTCTTGCCATCATCATGTAATTCTCATGTCCATAGAATATCTATTTATGGGGTAACTGAATAACAAAAATAAAGGAAAGGTAATTATATAAGAGAGAAAAATATATTCAAAATTTGGGAAAAAAGGGAGGAAGCCTACATGGAAGGATAAAAACTCCAGTAATATTCTTTAGCTCTTCCAAGTGTCTGCTCAGAATATAAGAGATGGCCACTGGACTGAAATTCATGCCAAGGGCTATGGACCTCACTGCTACTAAGTCAAAATGAAAGTTCGCTTTGCCACAGACTGAGAAAGAAGGCTGCACAACAATAATAACTGCCCACACTTAAATATTTAATTTGTCCTAGCAATTGTTTTAACCGCTTAACGTTTAGTATTCATTTACTCCTACAGTAATACTATGAGACGGATATTATTATTAATTCCCATTTAATAGATTCGAAAAGTACAGCACAGAATGGCTGAATAACTTGCCCCCAAAATCAGACTATTAATAAGTGGCATAGCTGGAATGTCAAACCCATCATTTGCAGGCTATATTAAGAATCTGCACCAATTTGCAATTGTTACACTCTGAGAGTAAATAAGGAAGACAGAAAGAATGGCAGAAGGAAGGGAAGGAGGAAGGAAAGGAGAAAGGGAGGGAAGGAGGGAGGAAAGAGAGCACATTAAAAATGAGCATAGAAATTCCCCAAAGTCAGAAATACTCAGCAGTTGTGCCGATCTCAAGATCCGGCTTTGACCAAAATAAAATGAATTTTACTAGAGTTCTGAGAGTGGTTCTAGGAAACAAAGAGTGAAAGACGAGATAAAATAAAGTTGTAACAATCAACTGGATTGTAAATACGTGAAGAAACACAGTTCAACCGAGAAAAGGTGTCTAGATATAGAAGGGGTTTATCAGTTATGTTAGGGCTATCCAGGCTATGCTGGGTGGCAATGGTAGCCTGGTAGCTCAGACAAGACTTCCTTTATTCTAACAGAGATGTAATTTACAATCTGATATACCTACCAGTTTTCTTCAAGGACTGGCCCTTTGTTTTTATAAACATCTGTTTATAAAGGGTAAAGGTTGATGTTATGCAGGTGCAGTATTAGCCACACATATTTTATTCCTTTGAAAGAGGGTGTTGTAGGTGGAGGGACAGATAGAGTAATAGTAGAATTTGAAATGAGCAAATGGCAAAGGAATAAATGTCTCAGAATTTCTCACCATGTAAGGGACTACATTATTATTCTAATAAAATGTTTTAATATATTTTCCTCTCTCACAGCACAATTAGAGATGCTTTTGAGTTGATTATTTCCTCTTTTGAAATGTAAATGAACGCTTGAAAGTTGAGCCTTATCCAATCTTTCTGCAGTAACTTTTGTCAGCTAATCAGATCCACACCTAGTTGAGACACTCACAGCCCGCATGGGTGAGGTGACTGGAACACAAAATGAAATACACATACATACTTACGGTGTATCTCAACAGAGAAGCAACTCACTTGGGGCAGGTCAGTTCTTTATTGTGCAGGATGTTTCTTGCATAACAGAATGGTTAATGCCCCAGATTCCTGTCCCCAATGTACCAGTAATGTTTCCCAGTTACTATGCAACATAAAGTACTCTTTCTGAGAATCACTGCTTGCATCACCAAGAGAAACCAAGAGCATCAAAAATCACCTTATTTTACAATTTTGCCAGAATCATCCCTTCCACAACTAACATATGGAACTATCTCATTTGCATGTAAACACTGGATTTAAGACCACTCTAAGCCCAGTTTTCCTGCATTTCACTCAAGGCTAACCTGGTTCCAGCTTTCAATATCCAATGCCTTTTTTTCCTAATTGTATCACTTCTTTTTTTTTGGCCATTTACATATTCACCTTCCAACTCATGACGGAGAAGAAAGAAAAGGAATGGAGAGAGGAGAGGAGAAATATTTCCTCTATCACCTGTTTATATATGATAATGCATTACGCTGTGCTTTCGTTATGTCAGGACGCAGTTTCTGCCACTGGCCTTTCTCTTGTTCAAGATCTTCTGAAAAGTACTGGAATGAATTACACTGCACATCAGCAAGCATTGTTTTTCATCACATGCTTATTATCACATCACAATGAAAGGGTTGCATTCAATTTTTGACTGACTAAATGGGAATTTTAAGTTACCAACTCTGTACTTCGACAGCACCTAGAAATAGTCAAATAAGTTTGATGAAAGCTGGACTGAACAGATTACTTTAGTGCATAGCTTTACAAAGCCTTTACTATGTGAATATGTATTAGGATCTCAGTGCAGGGGGAGCGGATGATTTCAGTGTTTCTCAAACATATTTGACCACGGAGTTAAATTTCTCACCTATGACTAGAATGACAAACAAGAGGCTAAAGATTCTGGTCTTCAGGCTACTTAAGCTATGGTAATACAGACCTTCAGAGCTGCTGATCTGGTCCCCAGGCAGTGCATAACTTTCAAGTGGGTGGTGCCACTTGTATAAACTGCAATGTGAACGGGCACTCTATCAGTCATACAACCACTGGGAGATCTCTCTCTCTCTCTCTCTCTCTCTTTCTGTGTGTGTGGATAGATAGATAGATAGATAGATGTAAAGGGGTCTGTTACAGGGATTTGACCTTACACAATTTGGGGAGCTGGTTAAACAGTCCCTGTAGGGCTGTCATCTTTCTTTCTGATTCTGGAGCTTCAAGCTGGCAAAGAAGGGGGTCAGGAAGGGAAGAATGAATGTAAAGTGGAGGATGGCATGGACAGGCTGGAATCCATGAGCCTGAGCTAGAACCCATGAGTTTGGACTGGAGCTGTGTCAGTTTTCCCTGCCTCCAGCTCTTATGAAGTAGGCATCCTGCAGGAGAAGCTGGTGCCCTTCATCCTGAAGATAGCTCATCTCCAGGCGAGCTCAAGAGTTGGAGAAGCTGAAGCAGGCTCCAGGAGGAAAATGGGCAGTTGCAGATGAACTGTGGCCTCACAACAATAAGGTATGCCAGCAGAAAAGGAACAAGGTGAAGCAGCTACAGAAAGGGCTGTCCCAATCTTCCTGGTGTAATAAAACAATATAGCAGCTGTCACACTTGTCTTTCAAATCTCCCTCAAAAATATATTTTGTGGCCCTCCCTAACTGGAAATATACAAGGAAAGAAATTCTAGGAAACAGTGCAGCCTTGCCAAGTTGCCATGTTTCAAAGCCATCTCACACACCCTGGAGTTCTGCAGTGCGCAGCCTGCATGGCTGCATGTACCAGCTTACAACATGGATCAGGCAACCACTGCAACATTCCCACTTAGGTAAGGTTTGCAAAGAGGAAGCACACAGTGATGTAAGAGAACATCCTGGTGTCACTATACTAACTCAGAGAAGTTGACAATTCGGAGAAGTGAGTTGGCAATGTAGAAAATTTTCCTTTTAATGGTTTGAACTTGGGATCACTGAGGCCTGCCACTTAGTATGAAATGAACACATTCATTTTACCTTACACATGACAAAAAATCTTGGATTAACTTTATATTTTCCTTAACTTCAAACAAGATTAATGAGAGAAAGGACAGCTTTTCTTTTTCTTCTTCTTACGTCCTATGCATTTTAGAGGAGATTCACAATTCAAGAGAAAGAGCTTTGTACTTTTTATTTATCTGAGAAGTAAAGAGATGCCATTTTCAATCTAATTTGTGGAATGAGAAATTTCCTCTTTTATCATCTCCACTTATCATCCCTCAAATTCAACCACTGTCTTATTTTTCTTAATCTTTGCTCCCTAAAATTTTCTCATGACTTCTCCAGAAATCTCATTTTTCCCCTTAGAATTTGTATAGAATTAACAACTGTGTATTCTTAGATTACTGTAGCATTACCTGTGTAGGTCCTGTGTGGTTTTAACTTTACTAATTTTATAATTTAGGGACACACTGATATTCTTTTCTAATTAGTCTCTATGGCTCTTCAAAGAATTATTTTATCTCAGATAACATCAAATAAAACTGCTTACAATTTTTTATTTGCTTTATAGTTCTTTAAAGGATACAAAGACATCATTTGTGAATAGCTGATCAAATGTTAGAATTTCTTTTTGGATCCAAAAGTCCTGTTATACTGAGATAGTATTTGAAGTTCAATTTATTTAAATATCCTGCTTTAAGACTGACCCATGAGAGGTGGTCTAGAGAAAAGACTGATCAAGATAACATATTTTTTCTTTCCCTCCTGGGTTAACAAAAAATGTACTTTTCACGGATGTAGGTAGAAGATCAAGTACCGTACGAAAGAAATCATGGTTGTCTGTCCTATTTGGGGGAGGAGATCTTGGAACTACAAAAGCAAAGACACAGTCAAGATGACAAAGAACTCGACAATTAGGAGACGAAGAGGAAAATGACTACATATAGACAAACGATGCCCCTTCCCTCAAGAGAAAGACATTTACAGATGCTAAGATTTAGGATAAATTTAACTGACATATTGTATTGGTTAAAGAGGACTTTGCCTTAAGCATAATCATACCTCAGTCAATAATATCTATTAGTTTACATAATTATTTCACAAAATTATTAAGAATTTAGCAAAAGGTACTGTACTGTGAGGATCCAATAAATCAACATTTTCTTATTAATAAATAATTTTAAAGTAATTTCTGATATAAACTTAGTAAAGCAAATTTTTGAAGGATAAGTAATATTTTACATTGCTGCAGTCACTATCATCCAAATATTCCAAAACACCTAGGATTTAATGAGAAAACAATGCTGTTATTTCTGTAATTTGTTTGTAAAATAAAATAAATTGAGCTTGCAAATGTACTAAAAGCTCAATATCTTTAACAAAATAATACTTCACATTTACAAGAAGATGTTATATTCTTCCATCTCTACACTACAATTTTGGGAGGGTGAGAAATAGTATCTGGTCCACTATCTCTAGTTTTATGTCATATTTTTTTCCCTTTAGAGAGTTTTCTAGCATATTTTAGTTAAGCAAAGACTTCATAGTAATCAAATACTAAAAAAACTCTATCTGGATGTCAGTTAGTTTTTTAAAGGTAAAGTTGATCCTCGAGGATAAAATTAACTTTATAGGGTAATGAAGACTATTTTTTCAATTGCATTTTCTAATGACAGTTTTATTTATTTTGGGAATTTTCTCTTCAAAAATTTTAATTTGAAAATACGAAAACCATAAAAACATAAAATTACAAACTTATACACAAATGTTCATAAAGCTTCCTTTGTAATGGTCGCAATGGGAAACCGCTCAAATATCCATTAACAGGGGAATGGATGACAAAATTGTAGTATATTAATACAATGGAATACAACAATAAAAATAAGTGAACTATTGATTCGCACAACAGTGTGGATGAATCTCCAGATCATTGTGCTGAATAAAAGAATTTAGGCAAAAAGAATACGTACTGTATAATTCCATTTATATTCAATCTAGAAAATGCAATTGAATTCATAGGAAAAGACAAAAAGATTAGTGTTTGCCTGGGAATGGGGATGGAGGGGGCCGGATTACAAAGGGTTGAGGAAATGTTGGGTTGATGCCGATGTTTATCTTGATTATAGTGATCATTTTGTGAATGTATAGATATGTCAAAACTGATCAAAGCATATGCCTTGTGTCATTTATTGGCCTGGATCCTGTGTCATTTCTACTCCAATTATACCTCAATAAAGTTGCAAAATCAAAAATCACTCATAATAAACATAATTGCTAAGTCTTTACTGGGTGTTTCTGACTTGCCCAGGTTTTTTTCCAAGCTCTTTATTTTCACTAACTTGTTTAACGCTGCCTCCCTCCCCAACAGCTCTGAAGTAGATGCCATTATTATGTCTACTTTACAGATAAGGAAAGTGACACAATGAAGTTGCCTACTTTGCTTTCCCCCACAGGCAAAATTTGTCTATTTTCCCGCATACCAAATAGGCCACCCTAGCTGACTTAGACTCTACAGTTAACCTAAGCAGGCAAATGCTAACTGATTGCATCCCAATTTCAAATTTTGGGAGAGGATTGGATTGCCAGCTTGAATGATCCATTTCTGACACGGTCTGTAGTGGGGAAGAAACATAGTGGCCTGGTGGTGCTGAATCACTTCTGTCAGTAATGATGGTCATCTTCTAAGAAGAATTCAATTGTAAATAAGATTGTTTAGGTGCTGACTACATTGGCAAGCTCATAATGCAGGTCTTTGGAGAAAAGAGGGGACTTATGAAAGTATAGATTAAGGCTGTGTGCTCAGATCAACAAAATATACGATGTCATTAATTTTCCATAATTGATTTTAGTTTAGCATTTGACCGCACATTTCTGAAGATGGTAGAAAACAAACTTGCAGATCCAATCTCTCAGTTTTTTCTAGCTTAAAAAAGAGGGTTTGGGGGCAAAATAATTCCCCCCTTGCTTTGCTCCTGGGTAGCACACCTACTACTGCATGGTAACCCACTGTCATTGCTGGTGGTCTTCACTTAAGTAGAGCACTTTCTGCTAGCCTTTGCAATGATCCCTTTTCCCACTGCTTCTTCTCCCAATGTCTAAAACCTCGCATTGCCTATAGCTTATATCATGTCTGTAGTATCCACTAATGGCATCTCTAGTAATCATCAGGACCCCTGTTCCTGTTTGCTGGCCCTCAGCACTTCTCTCAAGCTTGAAGGAAGTTTGAAATTATTTACATGTGTCCTTATAATATATTGATCTCAAATCTTTCCATCTAGATGCCTCCATCTACCACTGGTACTCTGACACCATGTTGGATGCAGAAATTTTCTATAAGCCTTGAAATTTACTAATGTATTTCTAGGAAACTCGACAACAAGTCTATTCTGTTCTAGTATTTTCCCAGATTAGTGTCCCAATTTTTTCCGGGATTAACAAGTCTTTTTTTAAATAAACATCCAGTATCTAAACCATAGTCACACATCCCTTTCAAATTTCCTTCCCACTGACTTGTAAAAATTTAATTTAACGGGATGGTTAGCTCAAACAATACTTTTAAGCAAATTTGTATTCTTACCTATCATACGATTTATGGCTTAAATGGAATCTCAACTTTTTGGTACTTATCATAAAAAAGACTTACATTAAAAACTACTGATCCTTCTAAAACTTAAAATAAAGTGTAATTTGAATCTCAAAGCTTAGCCACTCTTTGTTCTAGGCTGTGTCTGCCCTTCACAGGAGGACAGAGAGAGAAGACTATCTCTACTGTGTGATTGATTGGAAAGGTAGGGGTAAAAGAATTTCAAAAATTCCTTCTGCTTTTGGTCATGATAGAATACACTAGACTTGCATTATTCATACATAGTTATAAAACTAGACAAAATATATGAAGAAGCTATTTTCAAGCCTAAGACTACAGGCAGAACAAGACTGATTCTTAAGAGTAGGGAAACACAAAAGATGAGCTACATGTTTGCTCAAGCTCTCGACTTGGCTGTCCTTTTCCTAATATAGTACAGGAAGGTGGAGCCCAAATTTAGTGGCAGACTTGCTGAGCTAAGGCAGCAAAGACAGGAGTTTGGATTGTTGAAGTGACTGGAATTTGCAGTGTAAGGTTATGGAGAAGAGGGGACTCTATAACGTAGAGAAGAGACAGGGTTCACCACAGATAGTCTTGGCTAAGGGCTGAGTTGTGCATACAAAGGATGAGACTTGAATAAATCTGGCAAAAAGTAGCTTTTGTGAGACTGAGCACTGAACATAGGTACCACAGTTAATACAGTGCTAGGAGACACTCTGGCTCAACCAAAGAGGAGATATTTCCTTATGCACTTTGGGCATTTATTTGACACCTAAAAAAGAACATGCCTTGGACACAATTACCAGATCCTAAAGCATGAACTACATCCTAAGACTAAGCAAAAAGACTGAAAATGACCCATTATCAGAAAAAATAAAATAAAACCTGGAAGAATCAAAAGGTTATACCAGTAATTTAACTACTTATTATGACAAAATTCAACACCCTCTAAAAAGAACACAGCATTGTCCATACTCTCTACCATGTATCGTTCACAATGTCTAGCATACAACTAAAAATATTAGATGCTTCAAGAATCAAGAAAATGTAACCCACTAACAAGAAAATAAGCAGTCAATAGAAGACCCAGATGTTGGAGTTGCCAGAAAGTGACTTTAAACTAGGTATAATAAATAAGACCAAGGAATTAAAGGAAAAGATAGTGATCGTGTATGGGAGATAGGTAGTATCATCTAAGAAGTAAGAACTACACACACACACACACACACACACACACACAAAATGTTAATTCTCACACTGAAAGTGTATTTAAAATGAAAACTATGCCAGGTTGCCTTAATGGTAGATTGGCAACTGCAAAAGAAAGGGTTAGTGACCTTGAAGACAAATCTATAGGAATTATTCAAACTGAAGAACAGAGAAAAGAGACTGGGGAAAAAAATGAGCAGAGCCTCTGTGAACTGTGTGAAAATATCAAGTGGTCTAATATATGTGTAATTGGAATCCTAGAGGGAGAAATACAGAGAATGGGACAGAAAAACGATATCTGAAGAAATGATGGGCCAAATGTTCTAAATTTGGTGAAAAACATCAACTTACCAAACCCAGAATCTCAGCAAAACCCAAGCAGACTAAAAATACAGAGAAAATTACATCTAAGTACATCCTAGTCAAATTGCTGAAAGAAAGAAAAAGAAAAAACAGTGAAAGAGGTCAGAGAGGAGAAAAAGACATATTAGATATAGAGGAACAATGATAAGAATAATGCTTTTAAAAAGAGAAAGAGAGAGAACAAAAAAAACCTGTCAATCAAGAATTCTATATTCAGCGTAAATATCCTTCACAGCTGATAGTGAACTAAAGACATTTTTAGACAAATGAAAGCTTAAGAGGATTTGTCACCAGGATATCCACATTTCAAGAAGTGCTGAAAAGTTCTTTAGGCTAAAGAGGAATGATATCAGATGAATATTCAGGTCTATTAGATGTAATGAAGAAAACCAGAAATGATAACTTAGAAAGTAAACATTAAACAAATTTTTTCCTCCTAATTTATTTTTTAAGACAGCTAAGTGAACAGTGTGCTTATATACGTGTGTATATATCCATGTATATACATACATACAGATAGACATATTTTGAAGATATTGCAGCTTTAGTTCCAGACTGCTGCAATAGAGTGAATATCACAATAAAGTAAGTCACACCAATTTTTTGGTTAAACAAAAAAACAGTTTGTATAAAAGTCATGTTTACTCCATATTGTAGTCTATTGAGTGTACAATAGCATTATGTCTAAAAAAATTGTACTTAATTAAAAATATTTTATTGGTAAAAATTACTGACACATGAAGTGAACACATACTGTTGGAAAAAAATGATGCCAATAGACTTGACTAATGCAAGTTGACACAAACCTTCAATTTGTAGGGAAAAAAATGCAATATCTGCAAAGCACAATACAGCAAAATGCAATAATATAAGATATGCCTGTAAGCCTGTGTATATATACACACATTTACAATGCTTGTGGGATTATAACATGTGTAGATGTGAAATATATGAAAATAATAGTACAAAGGAGAGAGCATGTAAATGAAATTATATAGTTATAAAGCTATTACCCATAACATGAAGTGGAGCAACATTTTTACTATGTGAACTATATTAAGGATGCATATTGTAACCCCCAGAGGAACCAGGAATATTCTTAACACACCTACTAGCAACTGTTATTCACATGTTTATCCTTACACGATTTCTCAATGCCAACCAAGGTCTCAGTTAGAAAAAGCAGGTATAAAAATAATTTGGCCAAGATAAGCACCCTTTTTAATGACCTGGCATGAAACAAAGATAAAATTTAATGCATTTTGTAACACTGAGTGTTATTTTTCATAGCTAAATTTTGGTGAGATCTAACATCTCATAAATCTTTGAATTGGCATGCCTTGTGGTGTTAGCTGTAACCTTCTCCTGGGAGAACCTATGTTACAAATATGGAATTTTCTTCTTGGTTTATTTACCTTTACCTTTGATACCTTTGATTCCTTAGACTAGTGTTGATTTATACCATGTGTATTTTCATATCAAGGCCTAAAAGTTCCAAAAAGAATTTTTTTAATGTACAATATTTGATGGTATATATTGGTCATTAGAATGGCTATTTAAATTTTTTAACTAAGTATACTGAACAGCAGAGATTCCATTCTATAGCAGAAAACATACTTTCAAAGCAGTAGTACACCTTCTTATATCATTTGTGTAGGATCTAATCCACAAATCTTTCAGAGAGCTCTGTAAATGATAGTCCTCAAATCCAGTAATCTGAGTTGGTGACATACCTACACATTGATTAATTTCATGTTCTTACATTATATATATAATTTTATTGTTTTAAAAACACTGAAAAGTGATAATGTGATATTTTAAAGGCAAAAAGACTCATGTGATAGCAACTGATTATTCGTTTGTTCAAAAGGCTCTAGCTTCGTGCATTTAATTCTATTTTAACAGGAAAAGGAACATAAAATGTGTGATAATCTTGCAGGTTACTCTGTTAGCAAAGATTATCTTCTGCTGAATAGTTTGCCCTTAAAGATTATATTTCTGGATCAGATTTTGATTCAGAATTAGGGATACTGAGGCTTGAGTCAAAATAAAAGGAACAGAATTATAAAAAGAAGTGTACATTCGCAGTATTTCCATTTTAAAAAGAAAGCAGACTTTAAGAAGAAACCTTGAGCCTTGAGACCACATCCCTGGCTATTAATTATTTCGTTCATTATTTAAAATGGGCTCAGTGAACACTCTTTGTACAGGGAATCATTTAACGATGTATTTACTCTTCTTGGATTCTAATCAGATTTGCCTGATGTCCTAGGCTGGCTTGTCACTTTTGAGCTTTTGGTTGGGCCCCTGTGGTTTCCCAGTCTGTGTTGCCTGGAGTTCATCAGACTGGTTTCTCTTTACTCCCAGCCATCAACTGTGGGTTCACTTCATTCATTCCAAG
The DNA here is from genome assembly GCF_028885625.2 of Pongo pygmaeus. NCBI lineage: Eukaryota > Metazoa > Chordata > Mammalia > Primates > Hominidae > Pongo > Pongo pygmaeus. The sequence goes on from NC_085930.1 coordinate 83,105,083, forward strand.
GCCCAGCCCAGCTCAAGAGACTAAATCTTAGTCCAAACCAGACTCCATTACCCAGATGAGAATTTTGGGGGGCCCAAGGATATCACTAGGTGGATCAATAAATGGGTTAAATGTTGGCATCATTATGGAATACCCTTAATTTCCGACAAGGACAAGTGATATAAAGTTGATCCAGGAAAAAGTACTTGGTGTCTGTTCTTATCATCCTTCTAATGAAGTGGATGACAAAAATGGAATATTACGCTAATTAATATCTGCAGCTCTTATAAGGAATGATTGCAGCAATAAAATTCAAAGTAAGTTTGTCTAACTTTGAAAAATGTTGCTGTTCAGAATGCAAGAAAATTCTATATAGAAAATTTGAGGAATGTTATACTCTCTTAAGAACAAAAGCCTGTTCAAAGGGCAAAGGTAAAATCAAACGGCAGTTAGAGGCCAAGCAGAGAAAAATGATAAAGAAAAACAACAGAAAAGTTCCAAGAGTTAAGACTGACCACATATTGAAAATACATCAGCCAAATTGGATATTATGTCCAAATTAGTCACCACACTATCTTCATAAATCTTTCCTCCTCAGAACAAACTCTTGTACAGAGATTCTATTCTAATACTTCGACTTAAATAATTATATCATAGTAATTGGAAAAGTCAGGCAAGTGGAAAGCATTTATAAGTCAAGAATTATCAAAGGATAAACTGTAACCAAAGAATAATCCATACTCTCCAAAGTGAGAAATTCAGACAAGGATTTAAGTAGTGGATTGCTCTTGGGACAGAAAATTTAAAAAACTGTTTAGGTGGACATAAGGATACAAGTATATAAAAACGAGCACAGAATCTTAGAAAGCCTTCAAAATGAACCTGGAAGCATCTCAGGTTTGTGGGTAGGAATGGATTCTCTGCCTTAGAAAGCACATGAAGACATTACATGACTTGTAACCTTACAAAGATCCAAATCCATTTTGGAATTTTAAAATATATATATTTCTGTTGAGGAATAATATTGATAATCATATGGTCAAATATTAAAATAAAAGTGAAAATAAACTGGGAGGACTAGTAGCTTCAGCCGTGTCCCTGGCTCATTCTCTTCAGGTTCTTAATTGTCTTTTCTCATCTAGATATTTTTGCCTGAAATTTCCTTTATCTCTTGTGTTGTCTCTGCTCATTGCTTAAAGATCACTGTGATTATTGTTGTTCAAATGTCTTTCTGGCCCCACTAATACGTAAAGTTTAGATAATTTGCTTTTCCAAAAGACAGTGATTAAATTATCAAGGAAATTAGATTAGGTTTCCAAATGCCTGAGGAAGTGACATAAAACACCGTAACTATGCATAGAAAAGAGACAAATTAAGGGAATTTGGTAATTATATGTATTCTACAACTTTGGAAGAAAGGAAAATACCGTCGTCAGTTTTTGATATGCTGTTTTAGTTTATCTAATGATTATTAATTTGTGGGCAATCATGTTAAACACTGAGACAGATGCATAAAATACTGAGATAGAGTCTAGGCTCTTGGTTGCACTGGGGGGAGGAGGTGGTTATAGTTTTGTCAGGAAGATGAGAAAGGTTTACAGAAGATTAGAATGGAGACTGATCATATCATAAGTCCCAAGTAAGATCAGAGAAGGGTAAGATCATCTCCAGGTGAGAAAGATGAAGAAGCCTTCAAAGGTAGGGGTGGAGATGGAAACATTTCTAGGAGTATGGATAACAGAAGCAAGTCCCTTCAAGGAACAGCCACAGTGCAATTAGGTTGGAGTAAAATGTTAGGAACCTTCAAGAAATCTTAAAACTTTGTGTGCCACAGTTTGAAAACTGTGGTATAGAATCTGACCAGTCAAGGTCTTCCTTACCCATCTAAGGAATCTGAAATTTATCTTATTGATAATTGGAGAAGCAAAGCTATTTTAGTATGAGAATTGGCTGATGAAGGTAGTTTTTAAGGATTATATAGTGGGAGCAATGTACAAAAAGAAATAAAGTTAGGAAACGAGGTGAAATGGAAAAGGGAATCTGATAATGGACAATTGTCCAGGTAAAGACACTGGAGGAGGCAAGCCACCTTGAGACAAAAAATAAATATTATTTTCCTTGATGAGAAAAACGACAACTTTTAGAAATGGTGGGCTATTCATCATGATGTGTAACCAAGGGTTATGCTTTCTGTTTTTAATCTTCCATTGAAAACAGTATTATCCTTTTTTCTTTTCCTCTTTTTTTTCCTTTCAGACAGGGTCTTGCTCTGTTGCCCAGGCTGAAGTGCAATGGCGCAATCAGGACTCACTGCTGCCTCGACCTCCTAGGCTCAAGGGATTCTCCCACTTTAACCTCTCACATAGCTAGGATTATAGACATATATCCATGCCCAGCTAATATTTTTAAAAAAAATTTTTTTTTAATTTTGTAGAAATGGAGTCTCACTATGTTGCCCAGGCTGGTCTGGAACTCCTTGCCTCAAGCAATCCATTTCCTGCCTCAGCCTCCTCAAAGTGCTGGGATTACAGGTGTGACCCACCAAGTCTGGCAAAAATCTGTATTATCCTTACCTAAGAATTTAATGACATATCATCTTTTGAATGTTATTCCAAACTCCCTTTGGAATATCTACAGATGATAAAAAAAAAAAACTTGAAATGTTTTCTTGTTGTTTATAAAGTATCAGGTGGAAAAAACACTCTCTTTTCAAACTATCAACTACAGGATGAATTTCCAGAGTGTAGCTTTAAAGGTTTCCCTTTCTTTTCTTTTAACCAAAATAGCCTGTGTATATTTTTCAATACATTTTTTTCTACATCTTTTAATATTAACCTGAAGTAATGAATGGCAGGGATGAAAGAAACTTGGTCCAGTTGAAAAGAGTTCATTATTTTTTACCTATTTTGCATAATGTCATTTTAAATAAGTGCTAGCCTGGAGAAGGTTTTTATTGTTTTCAACCACAGGCTTTATATTACCTTAAAAAAAAAAAAAAAAAACTCTCAGCCGCAAGTTGGATGCTTCTGGCAGCAATACAAATCTAGCAACACCCCGGGAGGGAGTGTATTTGCTTCTTCGCTTATTTTTGTCAGGATAGAGGAATGCTGGACATCCAGAGAGAAGGGAGGCTGCAGCTCGCTGCTCCCCAGTCCCACACCTTGGGCCTCCCTTTGGAACACACAGGTAAGTACTTTGCAGTGCTGATTCAAGCAGAGCTCATTGCGAGCAAGCCATGAAAGTCAAGTGCACTGCACCGAAGGTTCTTAATAGGTCTCGTCAACACCTTCAGGGAGCTCAACTTGGCCTGGCTTAGGTCATAAGGTTCTTATTCCCACCCAATAAATTCCTGAAAAGATGCTTTTGTGTTTTATTGTTATTTGTCTCTTTGCATACCACTTTGTAGCATGCTTTTCTATAGGCTATAAAAATTACTAAAACAGCCACTGAATGTTTGTTTGTTACAAATCCATGGCTAGTTGTTAATCTGTTATTCTTTCACATTGAAAAATTGTAAGGTCTTGTAACAATCTTTGCTGCTGGGCAAGGAAATATCATATAAAGTTTAGTTTTCAATGTCAATGTTTTAAAATAACACAAATGAATAAAATGTTAAGACTTAACATTGGACAGTGAACTGAAAAACTATAGAGATAAAATTTTCCCATAATATGGCAGTAGTTTCTAAATATAAAACTCAATGTTATAAATTTGGGTTCTTAATGAATTTTTTATATCACAAATTCTGTTTCCACTTAGATGTCAGAAACTGAGCTGGAAAAGATAAAAGTAAGAACAGCTGAGCATTTAGAAAATGATAAAAATAACATTTCTTGGTTGAAAGAAGGTAAGTCTTCTTGCTCTTGATTTTCTATTGGTGTGAAAAATTTTGCTTTCGTTTATAAGCAAGGAATAGTGTGGGATAAGGAGGAAAAATGTCCTGACCATTCAAATAGTACTACTTCTGATTTTCACTCTTTTTTTTTTTTTTCAAATTCTCATGTGGCCTAAGTGGTTGTTTGAGGATCTTTATTATTAAAATGCTTCTTGTGGTCCCTGTATTGCAGGAAACATAGATTACTTTGTTGGTAAGACTTAATATGCGTTTTCTACTCAGATGTATATTATCTGTGAGGTCCTTGCCGTGCTGTAGATTTTTCTCCTTTATAGCCAAGAAGACTAAATAATTTAAGGACAAGTATTTTTAAATAATAATCACAGAAAGGAATGCTTGCTATAGGAAAATATGTCCACAAATAGAATCACCATTCACTGCAATTAGAGAAGCCACCTTCCCAGGGGAGAATGCTGTCGGCCATGGGCACCGCACGCATAAAATGGTTGCTTGAAATACACACACAAATCAATATGTTCTCCTAATGAGTACAGATTTGTGCACTTTTGAAAATACATCTAAACCTGTGATTATTTACTAGAAGGCATGGTTTTATAATTTTTTGATTTTATGATCACTTTTAACGTCTCATAAAGGTAACATTTGATATTTTATCTAAATAGATATGCTGTGTCTTTTTCAGCATTTAATGAATCTATTAAATTGTAAAAGGACAGCTCTTACTTAAGTAGTTGACATTCTTAAAAATTGCCTTATAAGGTCATAGGAAAATCTAATAAATATGTCATGTTAATTAGACAACACCAAAATAATGATAATAATAATATCAACATTGACAATGTTTATTGACATTTATTGATGATTTTGCTGAATCATCATGACAACCCTGTGAAGCAGTTATTATCCTTAATTTACCAATAAGAAAATTGAGCCTTAAAGAGTTCTAGTAACTTGCCTAAAATTACAAAATTGGAAAGTGCCAGAGCTGAGATTCAATGCCAGTTTGTGTGATTCTACAGCATTTGAATTTAACCACCACCTCATCATGTTCCAAAGAAAAAAAATGTTTAAGTTACTTGTCAGAACATGGTCTGTGCTCAAAAATGTTTTCCTACAGTGTTGAAATCAACACCTCCAACTTCATCATACCCTTCACATCCACTCTTGTCCTTAATCTCACCCTATCCCCAACCCTAATTTAAAAATACACCTATGGCCAGGTGCAGTGGCTCACACCTATAATCCCAGCACTTTGGGAGGCCGAGGCGGGTGGATCACTTGAGGTCAGGAGATCAAGACCAGCCTGGCCAACATGATGAAACCCTGTATCTACTAAAAATACAAAAATCAGTCGGGTGTGGTGGCATACACCTGTAGTCCCAGCTACTCAGGAGGCCGAGGCAGGAGAATCGCTTGAACTGGGGAGGCAGAGGTTGCAGTGAGCCGAGATCACACCACTGCACTCCAGCCTGGGTGACTGAGCAAAACTCTGTCTCAAAAAAATAATAATAATAAATAAAATTAAAAATAATAAAAATATACTTCTTTAAAAAAGAAAAAAGATGATTATTTCTGCCCAATTCCCCACCAAGCAATTTTAATAGTAGGACATCATCTCTTTAAGAGACTCTAATTCAGGACTAAAGTTGATGCAGACAAAAAGTATTTCCAGAATCATTTCTGTTAAAAGCTTGAAAATTCTCTGACTTCTTTTTTTGAAAAGGTCTTTTAAATAGAATCCTTTAAAAACAATGTGGAAGGAAAAAAAATAGAGCACGCATCAAAGAGCCCCTGTGTTTTTCTTATGAATCTCAAATCCATGAAGATAGACATGTTCTTCACTACCACTTATGGTGAAGTTCATATTATTTATTTTTACTTTAATTACTTCATGCTACAGATGTCTCATACAGAAATAATAATGAAATTGATAGGCCAATCAATTGTTTCCTGAAGAATTTTCTTTAAAAAAAGAATTTTGTCCATTAAGTACAGCGTAGGCATTGAATTCTTGTAATCTATAAAATCTAATTTCCCAGGTGACCTGTTTTATCTCATTTGGACACTTCATTTAAGCTACACTCAAATTATGTTTACTATATTTAATAAAAGGAAATTGAGCTAGATGCTAGATGACAACATCTTAATTGGGAATTATCAGGATGAGTTAGTTTTCAAACATAAATGTCTTTTTTTTCAATGTTAAGAAAAAGTATATGGGTTGGCTTATTTTTAAAAAAGTCAAAGTGGTGCAGTAAAAAGAGCATGGCATTTGGAATCAGGCAGGCATGGTTTCTAAATCTCAGCTCAGCCATCTACTAGCTGGGTGATTGTGCCATGTTACTTTATCTCCCTGGGCCTCAATTTCCTAGCTGGGGATTAGAATGCTTGCTTTATGAGATTATGGGAATGTGATTTCATTACTTCTCTGTTTTTTCCCCTCTTTAAAAGCATTACTCAGAATAATACAGTTATGTTTTTTGAGAGCTTAGTTCACACTTTGAACCATTGGTAATAGCAACAACACTTTTTATAGTATTTTATATAAATTCCTCCTTTTAATACCTACAACAAGGTGGTATGCAGTAGTACTGTCCCCTTTTTACAAATTAAGGATGTAGGCTTGGAAAGATTTTACATCTTGCTCAAATTTGCAGGGCTTTTAAGTGGCAAATTGAATCTCCAACCTCGGTCTTTGAGGTCCAAGTTCTATTCATTTCATTAAACCACTTTATTGCAGTGACTTCCACAACAGTTATCAATCAGAATTTTAAATGTGTCGACCTCCACCTTCCCTCATTCCCCCTTAAAAAATAATACAGATACTTTCAGTTGTTCAAAAAAGTGTTTTTCTCATTAATAACAAACTGGTTACATCTCACATGACAGTGACTCTGCTGCCTCCCTCTGGAACTCCAGCTGAATACTGCTCACTGTTAAAATGTGGGTAATCACAGCAATGCCTTATTCGGATTGGAGCAAGCACTTCACTGGAGTAACTGACACAAAGCACTGAGTGCAGTGCCTGATTTCAGAGTGAACATGCAAGCAACAGGAGTTACTACCATCATCACCATTCTGAGTACTGCTATTATTTCTAACTTCTCAACTTCAAACATTCATATCATTTATCCAATTCAATTCAATGTTATTAACTGGAGAGACTAGAGACAAGGTATAAGTGTGGCAGAGAACAATACAAAAAAGAAATACTCTCCTGCACTCAAGGACTTTATTATTCGTTCATCTCATTCAATCGTCTTGCTTTTGCCAGGAAGGCAAAGAGGCTCCTAATTGCCCTTGACTTTCCCCAAATGGGTCATGGGCCTGTTCACATCAGTGGTGGTGTCAAAGAGATCTAGGAAAGCCACAACCAGAGCTATTACAAAAAATTAGACTAAATTTTATTTGAGAAACACCATTGACAGACCCAAAAAAGCACTTATTTTGAAACCATGCTTGGAGAAACCCTGTTTTAAGATAATCAGATAAACAAGGCATGATTTAAAAATATGCAGCATTGCTCGGCATAGTGACTCATGCCTATAATCTCAGCACTTTTGGAGAAGATGGGAAGATCCCTTGAACCCAGGAGTTTGAGACCAGTGGTGAGATACCATCTCCACAAAAAAAAAATAAAATAAAAACAAAAAAATAAAATTAGCTGGGTGTAATGGCATACCCCTATAGTCCCAACTGCTAGACAGACTGAGGCCAGAGATTGCTTCAGCCTGGGAGGTTGAGGCTGCAGTGAGCTATGATCACACCACCGTACTACAGCCTGGGCAACAGAGCAAGACTCTGATTCAAAATAAAATAAAATATATGCACCAGGCAGGATGAGCTGCATTATGCAAACTGTGGGCCAAGGTGGTCTGGGAAGTCCAGTCTTGAAGGCAGTCACAGTCTCTTTGCACAGGTGGGGAGAAGGAGGTGATGCAGGGAGCAAAGGCATCAGAGGCTGGAAGATGCCTATTTCAGTGCTAGGGAAATGGGCATATTGGCTAATTATTCATATACGGAATAATGCAAAATGAAGTGAGAAAACCGATTGAGTGCTGACTGTAGGTTAAGTAGTGGACATTGGTTCTGTGTTGTCACTGGAGTCCTGAGGACAAGAGCTAAGAAACCGAGGCAAGGCTTGTGTGATATGAGCCTGTAAATATGTAACTGGTGTGCAAAATGGGGTGGAGCCAGCAGGTGAAATGTTAAGGGAAGGGGGTGGTGATGGCTAATACAGACAGCTACATTTAGCAGCCTTGAAGTGAGAAAAATATGACCTGAATAAAAGTCATATCAAAGAGAAGGAGAAAATAGGCCCAAATGTGAAAACTTTATGGAGGAAAAATTGTTATAACATAGAAATTTGGGGGAGGGGGAATTACAGGTGGAATAGGATGTCAGGTAATACCCCATTAAACCAAGGAGCATTCTGGGTAAGCATTTCAGTGCTTGTAGCTTACACCATTTGATACGGAAGAGAAACATCAAGATGAAGGGATGGAAGCCCTTAAATTGTTGCCATTTGCAGTTTAAAATCACAGCATTGCCAGCATTTGAACTGCACAAAATTTCTTATAGTGTCTCCTGATTTTTCAGGAAAAACTGGAAATCTGGGTTTCTTTGTGAGATGTCCTGATTGTTAAAGGTTAAGTAACAACAACAACAACAATAACAACACCACAACAACAATAACAACAATAAAATACCAAGGAGGACAAATGAAACCAGGCTCTGGGGTCTATTTCAGCCCATAGACTGACAGTTTGCAGCTTCTGTTCTAGGAGGGTGTATCTCTAAATGAAACCTAATATAATTTTCTGAAAACTGGTTTTCCATAAACATTGCTGCATTGGCACAGATTTTCTCTCTATCTCTCTATTTGTCTCTCTCTCTCTCTATATATAAATATGTACACACATACATATACATATTTATTTGTATGAGCAAAGTCAAACAAAGTCAATGTGTATATATGTACACATATATGCATATACATACATATTTATACATATGAGCAAAGTCAAGACACCAATCATATGACCTCAAAAATGTGAAGCTAAGAATATTGAAAGAAGTTTTTTGTCCTTCAGAAAACTAGCTACCTGTAATTGTTTTAGTGGGGCATTTTATTCACAGTTGTCACCATAGGGGAAAAACAAATCATTCCAAGTTCCAAGTGCACCTTTAATGCACCAAAGCACTAGTTTTGCAATCTTCTAACCAGATGTTGGTGCTGTCCAGTGACTGTTAAATTGTGTTGTACCCAAATGGGAAAATTCATGATAGAGAAAAAAATGATAAAAAAATAGGGGTTGGGGAATGGGCAATAAACAAGCTTTCTTCTCTCCTTCCATCCATGCCAGGAAGGAGAGCGTGTGAAAGATGAGAATTCTGTAGTTATTTTGAATTAAGTATAGCTTCTTTTTTGTAAGCAGTCACATGATGACTGCAATCTTTGGTAATATAAAAACCATTATTGGCCGGGTGAGGTAGCTCATGCCTATAATCCCAGCACTTTGGGAGGCTGAGGAGGGTGGATCATGGGGTCAGGAGTTTGACACCAGCCTGGCCAACATGATGAAACCCCGTCTTTACTAAAAATACAGAAATTAGCTGTGCTAGCCATGTGTGGTGGTGAGTGCCTGTAATCCCAGCTACTCGGGAGGCTGAGGCAGGAGAATCACTTGAAACTGGGAGGCGGAGGCTGCAGTGAGCTGAGACCGTGCCATTGCACTCCAGCCTGAGTAACAGAGCAAGACTCCATCTCAATAAATAAATAAATAAACCCTATTATTTAGGTGCATTTTGGAGGAAATGCCTCTAAACTTATTTAGTGTTGACATAGTAAAGTTACATCATCAGTGTTTTGGCACCTTGAATACACTGGTTATCATGGTTATCAGAATTAACACATATTAGAGACTAATAATCCAAAATACTAGAAAAGAGCCTAGAGGTCCAAAAAAATCCAGGTTCCAAAAATTCCCTTTTCAATATAATGCAAAATCTCAAATGCATAATACAAAAATCTCATCTCACTCCTAAACTTTCATGTTTGTTTTCAAATAAGATGAAGAAACTGAGAATCTTTCCCACATTTATTGACATTCATAAATTCACTGGACTTTCCTTCTTTAATTCTAAGTGAAGACAACTTACTTCATTTCCTCAAAAAATAATTTTGGATAATGAACATTAATAGAATTCTGAAATATGCATTTTATTCAACTCAGCAACCATTTGATGTGGCTCCTCTTGAACTCAGAGAAAACATGTGAGACAAAGAAACAAAGATGCCAAAAAATGAAAATGTCCTGCCCTCAAGGAACTCATGTACTTAAGTGCTTTATTATAATGACTAAATATTAATCCAATCTAATTCTCTCACTCAGATAATTCTCATTTCTAAAAGGGATATTTTTTGTATCTCGTTTAAATATTAAGCCACACTAATGCTTATTTTAAATTGTTAATTTCCCAAATAGCATATCTTGAGACTCTTTTTACTATATAAACACAGGTAATGGAATTATTAGCTCTTATTTCTGTAGTTTCCATTAACTCATGAAAGTGCGTTACCTAATAACAAAAATAGGGGTGAAGAAAACAGCCAAACAGAATGTAGTTTTGTTTTTAAGCACAGCCGACAGAAAAAAATAGATGTGAAAATATGCCCTTGTAAGTCATATAAATGAGTAAAACAAGACCATGAAGTAGATAATTTCACAAGGGTAATTGTTTCGAAGCTTTGAAACAAGATGTTGTGATAGAGATTGGCATGAGGACTATCCTTTAGAATCAGTGGTCAAGGAAGTTCTCTCTGTGGGAAAGTTACTTGAGCTGAGAGTTAAATAACAAGAATGAGCCAGTGCTGCAAAAATCTGGGAAAAGCATTCCATTGGACAGAACAGCCTGTGCAAAGATAGTACAGCTCAGAATAGCTGGATAGAAAGAAAGGAAGGGAAAGGAAAAGGGAATGAAGAAAAAGGGGAAAGAAGGAAAAGAAGGTGCTTAAGTTGGAAATAATGCAGAATCTTGTTGGTCAGTTGGGAATTTGGATATTTTTTTCACCTATTTGGAATTAGAAGCCACGGGAGATTCTAAACAGGGTAACATATGTAGTCATTTATATTGCATGAGGTAAAGAGAAGAAACAGAAATAAAGTAGGAGAGTATTGCTGTTGGCCATGCAAAAGGTGGTAACTGGGATAGGATACAACTTTGAAGATGAAATAGAAATAATTGAATTTTAAGTCTATGCGAAGTTAGAACCAACAGGACTCGCTTGTGCCTTAGTGTGGTGTGATACAAAGAAAGGAGTCAAAGGCTGACCCCTGGCTTTAGAAATTGTGAAATGGTAATGATGAATGGTGAAGTGAGAGAGAGAAATTGGCTAGAAAAGGGAGGAGACAAAGATCTGGGTAGAGCAGTTTACTTGTGAAATGCTTCTGAGGTATCCCCATGGAAACTGTCAATTGGGCAATAGAATATATGAGATGAGTTGTTCTATTTTGAGAAATGTTGACAAGAGAAGTCTTGAGATTTTGCTTAGATCTGAAGGATGAGATGGCATCTGTTGATGGGGAGAGAAATGGAAATTAAATAAAATTTCTGGTAGAAGGAATGGCAAGTATACAGGCACTGGGGCAGGAAAGAACGTGTCATGCTCCAAGAAGTGAAAGAAAACAGGAGTGACTGGGACATCTTGACCCAAGAGAAGGCTGGGATTCCATGAGTGTAGAGAGCTTGGCTGGAAGCAGGCCCTAGAGCCTTTCATAGACCCTGGTTGACATTTGGGATTGCAATAAACTCCTAACCCCGGGAATGCCCACCAAAGATATAGTTTATATTGTAGTAAACTCTATCCTACTACATTTTATTCTCTAAAGAACTATCAGGCTGGGCATGATGGCTCATGCCTGTAATTCCAGCACTTTGAGAAGCTGAGGAGGATGGATCACTTGAGGTCAGGAATTTGAGACCAACCTGGCCAACATGGTCAAACTCCATCTTTACTGAAAATATAAAAAATTACTGGGGCATGGTGGCACATGCCTGTAATTCCAGCTACTCAGGAGGCTGAGGCAAGAGAATCTCTGGAACCCAGGAGGCAGAGGTTGCAGTGAGCCAGGATCACACCACTGCACTTCAGCCCAGGCAACAGAGTAAGACTCCACCTCAGAAAAAATACAATAAAGAACTATCAAAGAGTGCCAGATTACTTTCAAAATTCAGCAATATTAAAAGGGAGCTTTATCAGTTTTTGAGAGGAAAATAACATATACTGATTCTGGCTACGTTAATGAAAAAGGTAATTTATTGGAAAATGCAAGAGTAGCTCACAATCTAGAAGGGAAATCTAGGTTCAGGAGAATCAGGAACTAATCTAGTTCTGGTGAGCCTGAGAGCAAGATATAATACATTCAGATCACCACTTCTGGAATAAATTAGCTCCACATAATTTTTTGTTCCTCCTATTCTTTTCCTTAAGAGTCCAAGTCCCAAGGAAGAAAGCTCAGTAACTTTGGCCATGAGTCTAACTCCTGGGTTAGCAAGCCAAGAAATCTTGACTGACAGCACCATAATGCTACACACAATGAGAGGTAGATGCTTCTTCAGAGGGAATTCAGGGTTCGAGCATTAGAATAAAGGGAGAATAGATGCTGTGTGGCCCCAACATAATGTCTACTCTAAGAGCCAGTAGCAATGAACCATGCTCTTCTCCACAAGGAATAATATTTTCTTAAGAACCTGATGTGTGCTGTTGATGAAGCACTGAATGTTTCAGGAAGGAGAGTACTTACTTTAAATGTATTGGCCTTCTACTGAAGTTCAAATGTCAAAGTCATTTCGATTCTCTGATAACTTTAATTTATATTTAGAAAGTTCAGCAAAAGATGAGATCTTCTGTGTTCTCATAGGCCAACAAATTAAATTCCAGTGTCACATCCTACTGCTGATGGTTAAAATTTCTTTCCAACTAAGTCTATAAAGTAGTAAGTTCATTTCATATAAAATGATGATGTTGATCCCAACGGAATGAAAGGCCTACAAGATGCCATGTCAGCCTTCAGACCATGACCAGATGAATTAATCAGTGCAAAGTCCCGATAAGTTGTTAAATAGCAGATTTAGAGACTCGTTCAATGATGATAAGGCAGTACATCAAATCCAGAATGATCTTAGCTCACCATTATTAATTGCAGTTTTATGAACTAGGAGTGAAGCAATCTGTAGAGACCAGGAACCAATCCTCCAGTCCCAATAGGAAGAAGACAATTGTAGTTAACTAGAAATTTCAAGAAAGTTACACCTTTTAATAGAGATTTTCAGTAGAATCATTCATTTTCCTACATGTCACAACAGCTGTTGATGTGATACACTTAATCAACATTAATATAAAGGGCAATCTTATAGTGAGAGGAAAAAAAGTCTCTTATGTTCTATGCCTCAGGAATAAGGACATTCCATTTCTTGTAAATTCTACAAAGAGATACTTTACTTTTATATGATTATGGCCCATTTCTTTCAGCTTAGGAACCGCATTTAGAGGGAATATACTCGCTAATAAAATGCACCTACACTAGGTGTTCACCAGACCATTAGTAAAAAAAAAAGATAAAGGAATGTGAATAGAGCAAATGAAGACATCACTCTACAGGCATAAATCATTTCAACCATTTTAGCCATTATTCAAGCCTGTCGAGAAGTAAATGTGCAGCAAAGATGAAAAGCAAGGGCAATGACAGTAGTTTTGCCAGTGTATAACTTCAAGAAAAAGTAGAGAGGACAACTCATAGAAGCATAGTATTAAATAAGACATCAGGCAATTCTTCTTCTTGAGCTAAATTTCCACACCAATATGGATCTGAAATGAAATAGCCACCCTGCAGAAAGTAAAGTGCTTCATGATTTCTAATCTCAAACAACAGACAACAGAAGAAAATCTGCATTTTTAACTTCTCTTTCACGTATCAAATATATTTCATTTTTTGTATTTAGAAAATTCAGCATTATAGATAGAAAATTAAACTTCCTCTAGAGTTATCAAAATATATCTGCTAATATTTATGTTCAATATCTTGAATATAAACTCCATAAAATATGAAAAGTTTATATAAATAAATCTTCTTGAGAATTAAGAATGTATCAAAAATCTATATTCAGGCCACAAATTAAGATAAGATTCCACACTTCACGTGTGTCTTAAAACTAATTTGTTAGACCAATATGTGCAAATGCAGATTGATAAAACAAACCATTCCTACTGTAAAAGAAGCATTTGTTTTACAAAATAATATACAATTAAGTAAATGAAATCAACAAATATTTTCATTTCCTGCAAGACACATACTTACACAAGGAATACACAGAGATTCCCATGCCCAATCAAGAAACTTATAATTCAGTTGGGAAAATAAAATATCAGCAACACATCCTGTTTACCATAGGACTCAGATAAGCACAAGCTCTTCAGCTGTATTTGAAATATAATAGAACATGCAAAAGCAATGTGGGTGGAATTTTGCAGTATGAAATCTCTCATACACCAAACCATGTGAACATACCCAATTCCTTACATGCAGATTTACCTTAAAATTTAAAAAGTGTTTTTGTTTGTTTTGTTTTTAATGGACTCAGTAGGTTTGGGCTAAAACAACTATGCTAAAGAGTCACTTGAAACAACAGAATTAATTTTAAAATATTAACTTAAATTTTTTACAGCAGTGTCTCAGAAGAAAATACCTTTTGTGTAAATAATCTTTATCACCCAGCCTCTTTTCTTCAAAAAAATAGCTAATATCATCTTTTTAAATGAGGAAAAACTATAACATAAAGAGCGGAGGTACTTAATAGATAGTAAGGAGTTCACTTTTCCAAGGGAAATTACTAAATGAATCATTTATTTAGGAACAAAAGAAGAGGAGAAAATTGCACTAAGGGCTTTCTTGACTTTTTTTAAAAAATAGCAACATAACTTGGAGACGTAGTGTGTTTATAGGACATGAATACCTTGGAGTGTCCAAATTTGGTATAGCTTTAAACCTCTACATTCTGTAGGCTGACATCCATTAATTAAAAAGCAACTCACTGGCCTCTGAACTCTAGGTCAAATAGCCAAGTATGGGTTTTGTAACATAACTTGTTCTATGACAGAAGAAGGTACTTTTTGCTTTAGTTTTACTTAACAAACATCTGTCTCATCTTGGATTCCCCTAGATACAACTGGGAGAAATAACTAGTTCTTTTTATTTTAGAGATGAAGTAATAATACTAATTAGGAATCAAATATAATTTTTGAAAGCACTCAACAGGGAAAAGTAACATGGTTAAAGGCTAATATATATATAATATATATGTATGTATATAACTACATTGCTGGAAAAATACACATATCTAACTCTGTCTCTGTGCCCTTCTAACTATATTTTTATTGGATATCTTCTATTTGTAAGATAACGTGGTAGTTTATATGAGAGAATCAAACACAAATAACACTCGATGTGCCTATAATAAATGTCTGTATAATGTTGTAAGAGAAGGTGGTAGGTAAGGAAAGTTTATCTATAAGTCAATAGATTTAAATAAAGGAGAAATGTTAAGTATTAGATTGTTGTTTACTCAAGGGCAAGGGCATTTCTGGCTTGTTTACCTCTATATTTGAGGTACAATAGCCCCTGAAGTAAAGCAGATGCTCAAAAATGACATGAATAAATGGAAGGATAAATTTCAAAGAAGATATGCGATTTAGAGGTAGGAAGCAGCACATCTAGAATTCAGAAAAATGCGGAATTCGGCTGGACTATAAATCATGGGTAGTGTTTCAATAGGCAGTAACAATACAAACTGATGGAATATGATGGCCCAAAGTATGGAGGCAGAAAAGTCTGTGGTATGTTCTTTTCAGAGAACAATAGGTACGTTTGACTGGAGAAAGGGCATGTGTGAGAGTGTGAAATAAATCTTAGCTGTATTATGAAGAACTTTTAACGTTAGGTTGAAGAGTGTAAACTGAATGTTATTAGACAAAGGGAAGCCAAAAAATATATGTGAGGTTGGGTTCAGGAAGGTAGAGAGGACCTAAAGATAACAGAATCAGCTCTGTGCTTTAGAAAAGATTTGTGATTTGAGGATATTATGAAGATGGACTGGAAGGGTAGAGACTGAAACCAGAGTGACTAGTTAGAAGCTTGTTGCATCCACAAATGAGAAGGCATGAATTCTGAATTTAAGATATTGGTTTCCAGGGCAATGAAAACAAAGGGCTGGCACCCAAGAGAACGCTGACTCCAACGAGCCTTGGCCATGGACTGGTTATTAAGGGATCAGAGAGACAGGAGTTGTCAGAGATTATAGAGACTTATGGATTCAATGGGAATTTTTAATATGTCTCTATGGGTATGTGCTTGTGTGTGGCTTTATGTAAGTTATCTATTTTTTAGAAAAATTAGAAAATGAAAATGGCAAAAATTATTCTCAATCCCAACATGCATAGATAGCCACTGTACATCTTATATGCTTTATATTTGTGTGTGTATACAAACACACACACATTTATAATTTTAATAAAATATGATTATGCAATATTTTAATAGCATGTTTTGATGATTCATGAATTAATGTGAACACCTTTCTAGGGCAATAGACATAAATTTATGGCATAATTTCAATGACTCTACATATTCTATGAAGTAACAAAATATATGTAACCAATTACCCATTTTTGGATATTCAGGCTGTTTCACATTTTCTGCTTTTAAATCTCAAAGGAATTCATTATGATGTGTTTTGGTATCTCTTTATAATCTGGCTAACGCAAAGCACCACGTGAGATCCTCACACCTGACTTTTGACCTTTGGATGGCACTTTACAGTCTATTACACATCAATGCCTCAGCTTAGTTGCATAAAGTATATGTGCAGAAGTATTATCATGCTTTTTTACAAATGAGGAAAATAAAAGTCAGAGAAGTTTAAATAATTTGGTCCAAAGTCACCCAGGTAGTAGACAACAGGAACAGGTCCCAAGCCAGGTATTCTGATCCTAAATCCAGTACATCTTCCATCATAGACTCTGCTTTGAAATATACTTGAAGATGGCTAACCAAGAGCCCCTCATATGCATTCATTACAACAACTAAAATTAAAGAAGACTGGAAAAGTTTGGGGAAGTCAATATAGCTGGGGTATTTTTAAACCTATTTATTACTCATTCAGTTGGATTCCCTAAACACGAGCTTCAGCACAGTCATGGCGATTTTAACGAGAAAGAGGACTTAGTTATGAAATTAGGCGGAGATTCAGAAGCCAACTTATCTGTAGATCACAGTAATTAAATAGTTCAAAATGAATTACAACTTAGTAATATTGCTGCATTCATATTTATGAGATAAAAGTTGGAGTTCAGCCCCCATAATATCTAGTTATTTAAGACACAAATGAATTATAAGGATTAATCATTTTAACATCTTCCCATTGATGTTGGCTAACTAAACAAAAACATGGCTGGTGGAGAAGAGAAGTGGCAATCTTATTTTGTTTGCTTATCTTTGTGAAACAAGCACTTGAAAATAAAACATATCACATCAAAGCGTGGGGAAAAAATAACTCCAGTGGCAGAATCAACTATGATCAGATTAAGAAACAGCAATATATTTTTGCATGGCTAATAAACAGATCAAAAACCTGCAAACCTAAGGATATTTAGATGCCAAATCTAACTTTAATTTTCAAATATACTTATCTGGTCAAACCATCTCTCCAACAATAAAATTATATTATACGCAGCCCTGTTTTTTCATATTCAGCAAATAGCACCCGATTGTCAACCTTAGATGTGACCCTGATTTCCCTCGTTATATTTAGAATTTTTAAAAATTTGTCCCCTGATTATTTAAGTAGCAGGAATTAGCAAAGAGTAAGAGACCACTCTCTAAAAGCTTTAAACCATAAACAAACATAACATTTTCCAGATAGCCATTATGCATCAACTGTACTTTTCAATCATGAATTAAATTCAATTGTACTTTGGTGGTCAGAAGCCTGTGAGTTTATGATAATAACACTTTTTAGTTTAAGCTTTTTCTTTAGGTAATCAAATGATACTTTACAAATTACCTGACTTCTTAATACATACCCCACAAAAGGAAAAAAATAATAATAAACAAATGCTTAAGGAAGAAAATATTTTAACTCCTCGTTTTACATAAGGGAGGAAACTAAGTCAAATATTTTTCCATCCTTGAAGAAAGAATTTAAGGCATTTCATTTCAAAGAATTCCGATAACACAAATATACATATTGCTCCATAGGGTACCCAGACATATGCAATAATAAGCCTTCATATTTCTGTCTAACCAATTGAAACCACAGAGATTATATAAATTTGTCATTAGTAACCAGAGAAACTAAATAAACAACGTGAGGGTTAAGCAGAAGTATAGTCTAATTACAACCTTTGAGTGGCTCAAATATCTAAACTCTTAATTTCCACCAAGATATCCAGTTCTTTTTGTGGTCTAGAGCAAGCATCTCACAATCTCTATCTATTTGAACTTTCCCCAGCTTATTTAAGTAAACAGATAGGCTCTTTGGTTCTTTTGCTTTATTTTTGTAAGGACTCATTTTACAATAACTAATTACCGAGAGCTAGGCAAAATAATTCATACACTTATTTAAATCGTCCAACAGTAAATTTGACAAGCAGCATACTGTGCATAAAAATATTTTTTTAAGTAAGCAAGGTTCAGAGAGAAATAGGTGTCTATCATTTCAAAAGAACATTTTGATAAGGAATAATATATTCCTTAATTCATCACTCAGCACACCTTGGTTAAGCCATTGTATGTGTGTATGTGTGGTGGGCGAGGCGGTTGGGGAGCATGGGGATATTAGATCAGATATTGACAATAAACTAGACAGAGAGGCAGATCACATGGGATTTATTAGCCATGTGAAAGTTTACTCTAAGGGCAATGGGAAAACATTAAATGGCACTAAGCACAGAGAGGCCATTATTAGATATGCCTTTTAAAAAGACCACTCCGGCTACAGTGTGGGCTGAAGAGTAGAAAAAGCAGATTGGCAGAAAGCTGATAGGTGGGCTTACAGTAGCCCAAGCAGGAGTTAAAGGAATGACACTGTAAATGAAGAAAAGAGAAGTTTTAAGAACTTGTGGAAAGTTAGAATTGTCAAGACTTCCTGGTAATTTGTTGTGGGCATGGAAGAAAAGAAAACATCAAGGACAAGGTCCAAGCAGCTGGGTAAATGATCATGCCTTTTATTCCATTGGAAACACAGGGAGAAATGTAGGGTAGATTCAAACTGATGTGAATTAAGTAACTAAATGATTTTTTTTAATTATCTTATTTGGAAAATTATGTTAACCAATGTCACGGTGTGAGAGGTGATGGGTTATATAAACTGGGGCTCAGTGTTTCTTGAATTTTGGTTATCTAAAATTAGGTCCATTTTCTGGTAGGCTCTAGAACCCATAGTTAATAGTAAGAAAGTATCATGTTGAGTCTGTTTCAGTCTCTTACTTAGGGAGACAATAAACTGATTTGGAAAGGGAAACAAAACATAGGATTTAAACTAAATGTCACTGCATCTCATGTTTCAAACTACAACTTATTTGGGGGCTCATGGAAAAAGGATGTCTATGGTTAGTGATTGGGTAAAAGACTCATTCGTTTTATGTTTGTCTTATTATAAAGTAAAGAAAATGTATTGATAAAAAAAGGCTTTCACCCTTTCCCTACCACTAAAACTGCTGCTTCATTGAATGAATTGTAAGACATAAAACAGATTCAGAATCCTGTTGATGTCTTTCACAAGTTAATGCATGTTAGCCACAGTTTTAAATACATGTGCAAAAAGCAGTAAGGTTTGCAAGTCAGGATTGGTTCTATTTCTACACGTAATTTAGCTTTATTGTTTTCATGAAGGAATATAATGAGCAAGTATGGGAAACAAGGCAAAGATCAAGTGGGAGGCTCATTTCTATTAAACCGCATTCAGCTTCATAAAAAATAAGGTATTATAGTTACACCAAAATGCAACGTATTTGCCTAACACATTCAACATGAATCAAAAGATATCACAGATCAAAAGATACAGCACTTTAAAATATTTGCATTGTAGTATTTGTATATTTATTTATTTATTTTTGAGGTAGGGTCTCACACTGTCACTCAAGCTGGAGGGCAATGACACAATCACAGATTCCTGCAGGCTCAACCTCTTGGGCTCAAGTCTCCCAAGTACTTAGGAATAGGACTACAGGTGTGCACCACCAAGCCTGGCTCATTTTTAACTTTTTTGTAGAGACGGGATCTCACTATGTTTCCCAGGCCAGTCTTGAACTCCTGGCCTCAAGTGATTATCTCACTTGGCCTCCCAAAGTGCTAGGATTACAGTAATAAGCCACCATGTCCGGGCTTTCATTATGGTATGTAAGCCTTTGGGAATAATTCAGTCAAAGGGTTGAGTCTTTGGAATCACACATACCTGTATTTGAAATCTGGACTCATTAGATGTTAATCTTGGTCAATTGCTTAACATTACTGAAACTCAGTTTCCAAAGCTATAAATAAAAAATCATAATGGCTACTTTGGTTGCTTCCCCATCCTCCATTCTTCCATTCTTCTTAAGAAATCTCAATTTTGTTCAGGAATCCACACGTCTCAGGGCAGTCATGCATTTCCAGGGTGACTCCATCACCAATCTCAGAAGTTGGAAGAATTCTGAGTGGTTTAACCCAATAATGGTCCCACTACCCTTGCCAATGATCATTTTAGGCAACAGATCATTGATTATTTTAGGCAACAAATAATTCTGGACAATGAGACATGAGAACCCATCTGCTAGGGGCTTCTAGTAAAGGTTTTTGGAGTTTTTGTTTGTTTGCTTCAGGAGAGGTGAGTTGGTTGTTTTACTTTGCTCTGTTTTTGGATCATTGGCTCCTTTAACATGGTTCACACAAAAAAGATAGTCTCCCATTTTGGATACTATCAAATTGCTATGTGATGCTTGAAACTTGGGAAACCATCTTATAAGAGAAGCCAGACTGAGCAAAAAGCCACACATCTAAACTAAAAAGACATGGAAAAAAATCTGGATTCTTAAAAGTGTTGTTGTGCCATTGATTTAATCAATCCTCAAGCCATTCTACCTTTAAAATTGATATGTGAGTTATAAATTACTTTATTTTTTGAGCCAGTTTGAGTTGAAATTTTCTGTTATTTGCAGCTGAAAGCATGCTAAGTGACCCGGCTACCTTGCAGAATGAGCAATAATGAATAAAGAGCACTTCACACCCAATAATGACTATTATTATTATTTTACCTTTTTCCTCATAGTCATTTTTGGGATCTCTTTCTCCTTTTTTCGGACTTTTTTGAAACTATCAGGGAATATATGGTTTCTTATTCCTTTCTATATGCACCTGCATACCTACAGTAGTGTCTGTCAGCAGTGAATGCTTATAAATATGTGTTAAATTGAAATAGAATTGAATCTAAGTATCATTACTTCTTGTACTACAAGGTCTATTCATGACCTAGGGTGAACAGGTTTCATTAGCAAAAAAGAAAATGTTTTATAAAGAACTCTATGCAAAAAATCAATTTAATTAATGTAATTTTTATTCTAAAGAATATGTTTTTCATTCTACAGAAAACTGTAAATTTCTATACACTAGTTTTTAAATGCTAGGGTAGTATTATTTTGAAAAACTGACATTTCTAAAACACTGAGAATAGGAAACTTAGATGAGACAACTTAAAACACGGTAATGTCTTTATAAAGCCAAGCTGTATCCTTAATAAAAATTGATAAATATTAAAATGCACCCAGCTATTGCCCAAAGTACACTGAAACTCTTGAGTGATAGCTTGAGCCTCTGCTTGTATGCTCCCTCTGTCATCAGATAACTTTGCTCTTTTTTTCTGGCTCCAAGGGTCTCTTTAGGCTTCAACATGTAACACAAAAATAAACAAAGTGATGAAACTGAAAGTCGTAAGTTGATTCTACCAATTAATAAATATAACCAGGCTCCTAAGGTCTTTTTTCTTTCCTTTCAGTAAGGTTCAGATACTTATTGTTATTTTTTTCCTAAGACTATCTAGAGGAATATTAATGTAATTTTAAAAATCCTGTTACTTCTAGTGAAATAGAATGTTTTTCTGGAAAGAGAAAATGGAAGGAAAGGAACAGGCCTACAAAAAAATGTCTTATTTGGTGGCAAAAACCAAGCTAACACCATCTTATATCACTGTGGCACCCAAGTAAGGCACAGATGTTTTATTTTCACAACCTGTAACTAAAATTTAAGATTTCCTTCAATCAGAAATATAGGCAACATCACAATAGTAGGATCAGCATCATCTGTGATTTTGTCACTAATAGAAATCAAAGATATTTTCGTATCTATTTAATTTCTGTTGTTGCTGATATTACAAAGTATCCTTGGTTCTCATCCCCAAATTAGTTATTCCACTTCTAAGTCTTATTTAATGTATTGATAAGGACGCACATATAAAACTATATCACAGTTTTTTAATATATTTTGATAATTGTATGTAATTGTTTTTCTTTGTAATACTATGTACTTTATTTTATGCATTTAAGAACATTATTCTGAAAGGAGTCTGTAGGCTTCACCAGACTTACATGACAGAAAGTATTAAGGAATTGGACTGATGGGAGCTGAATACTTCCAGAAATGTAAAAAGCTGGAGGGAGAGCAGCAGTTGGTGAATACCGAATTTTCTTTCTTCTCATCATGTAATATGCTACTTTTTTTTTTTTTTTGCTTCAAACCACAGAAATCAAAGTCCTGCATTGTACTACCTACAAATAGCCTTTATTTCTTTTGAAAAGATGAAACATTTAAATTGTTAGTAATTAATTGTACATATGTTTTTCTTGTTAGAGAATTTCAAATCATAAATATTCTAAAGCTATTATTGAAAGTTCATTATATAGTATCTCTATCAAGGTGATTCTACCTTCAAAGAAAAATTTTTGAACAAAACTGCAATTTTTATTACAATTTCATTGTGTAACCATGAAAAGAAAATAATTCTTTTCTTTATCTGCAAACAGTGTGTGTGCATGTGTGTGTGTGTGTGATCAAAGATCTAGTTTTAAGCATGTGTACATCATAAAACAGAAAACATTTGGAAATGAATTGTTTTTATCAATCATTAGGGAGTTTAAATAGTTATTTTTCATAGAGAAAAACTCATCCAAAACAAGATAGATAAATACTTTGGCATAAAAAATACTTACAAGTTTATAAACTGTCCTTTTTTAATGTCTCTCAAACCAAAGGAGTCAGACCCACATGGCTTGAATTCAAGCTTCATCTTTACGATTGTTTCCTAATTCACCTTTGCTAGTATTACTAGTGATATCATGCTTAATAATAGTAAGTGACAATAATTGAGTTTACTATGTATCAGGCATAGTGGATTTAGCTGAAGATATCAAGGCCAACAAGATATGTATAGTAATGGCTCTCAGAGGCTCCATTCTAATAGATAGATAGTATATATTATAAATAATCAAATAAATATAATTGTTATCAATGAGTAAAAATCACAAGATGTATCACTCAATCTGTACAACAACTCTATGTGGTATTATGATCTCCAATTCATAAAGGGAAGCTTGAATTCAGAGACATGGAGTAGTTCATCCAGTGCCACACTACTATAAGGGAGATGCAGAGCTACCAGTATAACAGGAGAGACTGAAATACGTAAAGTATTCATAAAGGAATAGCTTTATACAATAATCATGTTTACCTTCTTGAAGGAAGAGACTATTTATTCAGCTTTGAAACCATCGTGTCTTGTATATGATAGTAATGCTTAATGAATGAATGAATCTGAGAAATAAAGCAGGACCATTGCAAAACATTGGATACAATTTAAGCAAGAGGCAAAAGATGAGAGAGCAGAAAATATTAGACTCCTACATTCTTCCAGGAAGCCAAAGATAAGATGATCAGGCAGCACATCTTGGAAGAAGAGTATTAAAAAGACAATGTATTATTCAAAATTTAGTGAGCATCTATTACATGAGGGGAAAAGACATATCATCTTGAACTGTCATTTTCTAATCTGTTGTCAGTGACTCACAGGAGTTTCGTGTTGAAGAGGATTCTGAGTGGGAAAAAGCTAGCAAATCTGTCATGAGTGAAGCCACAGGGGAAAGTGACAGCCAAGCGTTTGTCATTTGTGGATCCGATGTTCCCAGCACTGTGCTAAGTATTAATATATTGTCCCTTCTGAGAATCTCAGAATGTGATGAGAGATAAGACCAAATAAACAGAAAAAGTACAGTACAATACAATGTGAGAAGTAGAAGAACAGAGCTATATACAAGATTCTAGGTCCATCTAGAGAAGGTAGTTGAGAGTTCTACTTAGATAAATTAATAATATGATATATTTGTTATAATCATAATGATAGCAGTATTCATATAACACTGTCCTAAGGAGTTATGTATATGAATTCACTGAATTGTCTCAAAAAATAATATGAGTTGGCTGCTATTATTATTCTCATTTCACAGATGAGAAAATAGAGTCCTAAATAATGTAACTTACCTGAGGTCAATACCTGGTAGGTGGAGGAGCTGATTTCAAACCCCAGACCGTCTGGCTCCGGGGCCCTGGATGTTAAACATGCAAATATGTGAAAAAAACTTTTTATGGTAAAACTGCTTTCAATGATATTCTTTTCCTTCATAAAAAAATAAGTAATTTGGAACTGCAGTGATTTAAGTTTAACCCATGTAACATTGTTAATGGAACTTCAAAAGTGCATGAATCAGTTACACCAATGCCATTTACTCTTTGTTGTTTAACTTTTATTTTCAGTTCAGGGGTACATGTGCATGTTTGTTACATAGGTAAACTTGTGTCATGGGGGTTTGTTATACAGACTATTTCATGACCCAGGTTTTAAGACTAGTACCCATTCGTTATTTTCCCTGATCCTCTGTCTCCTCCTACCCTTCATCCTCCAATAGGCCCCAATGTGTGTTGTTTCCCTCCCTGTGGCCTTGTGTTCTCATTGTTTAGCTCCCACTTATAAGTGAGAACGTGCAGTGTTTAGTTTTCTATTCTTGCATTAATTTCTAAGGAAGATGTCCTCTGGCCCCATTCAGTCCCTGCAAAGGACATGATCTTATTCTTTTTTATGGCTGCATAGTATTCCATGGTGTATATGTACCACATTTTCTTTATCCAGTCTATCATTGATGGGCATTTAGGTTGATTCCATGTCTTTGCTAGTGTGAGTAAATGGGTTCCAATCTCTTGTCATTCTTCAAAGTGAGAGGTTCTCTTTTTGTTTTTGCTTTTGTTTTTAGAAAGTTTAATAGAGTCTCGCTGGAAACATATGAAAACTCAAATGCAAACTTTATTAGTTTATAACTTGGAACCAGGCTAACTTCACTCTATAAAATTGTAGAGCAGTTTACAGAAATAAATCATAGGGATTAGCAAGTACACTTATCTTGGCCTTGTCCAAATTACTATTAACACATTTCTTGGTAGTTAATATTCATTAAGTCTCTCTAATTAGATAAAACCTATAAATGAAATACACCATGACTCTTGCTTTCATGAAATTTTAACTAGAACGATGTAATAGTTTTAAGAGTTGCACTCATGAAAACCAGTCCAACTGCACTTTAAAACCAAGTTCATTCCAGGATTTTAAAAAACCAATAGCCAATACCTCTGCCACCCAAAGGCATGGAAACCCCTTCTGTATGACAGTAGGGTGGTGGGAAAACTAGAGATCAGGGATCAGAAGTAAAGCAGAGTTAATAATCTTAAGATTATTAATAGCACATATATTAAATACTTGATTATTGACATTTTACACATTCTCTTAAAATACATTATGTACTCACCATCCAGATTTAACAGATGTTAACATTTGGCCATATTTGCCTTTTTCTTTTTCTTCTCTCTTTTTTTTTTAACAAAAAATAAGCATTACATACCCTTTATTCTCTGTTACTCTGTATGAAATCAAGATTCTAACTTGAAACCCTTTGAAATACAGTCATCCAAACCCAAATGTTATTGTGAAAATAGCTCCAAAAGCCTGACCCTAGTATGAATCCCTTTAATCTGTCCAAGAACCAGGTAGGTGGTGGACACAACCAAGCTCATTGTATAGATGAGGTAACAGAGGCTAGGGGAGGCTGACATGTGTGATTTCAACCCAGTTCTGTCTAGTTCTGAGACTGACCTCAAAGTAATTTGATGCTGTATGTGGGATTCAAATCCTCTCTTCAAGGCTCTTCCTCTTTGAACAATTCTACAGTATCCAGGAAGAATTTCAGTATTCATCAGCCTGAACAATAACCATCCAGTTTCAGGTTCTGCAAAGTCCAGGCCCTATTCATTCAGCCACTATTGAGCATTTACTATCTGCCAGGCACAGGGCATTGAAAACACAGACCAACCAAAAAGTAATCAATCAGAGGACTGCATGAGTTTACAAGGTTCCCGCAAATCTATTTCAGTGTCTTCATTCCTGATGAAGCTGGGATTCACAGGCATCTCCTGCCACAGGATTGCTTATGCTCACAACCACCTAGTGCTGCTGTTGATGTCAAGATAAATGCTTTTTTTAACTTTATTATTAATATACCCAAAATCTATTGGTGGAGATAATCATACTGAGGTTCCTGAGTCACTAGCCTCAATGACTTGATGATTGAGATGTAATCAACTGTTTTTTCAGTCTCCTGCTCCATTTTTTTCTTATTCTGAGTGACAGGCCTGCCTGGACACTCAATGGTTATAAGACTCATCTTTTATTACCCCTTTTACTATTTCATTCTGGGGAGAGAATGTTGGCAGATTCATGAATTCTACAAATATTTACACCTCTCTTTTCCAGGTGCTGCTATGGTCATCCTTCATAAGGAATAAACCAAACAGTCATAGATATTTGTATTTTAGTCAGGAATAGGAGGCAATAAGTAAAGTAACAAGTGTGTAGTTAGTGTGGTGACAAATAAGCAGGAAGGGCATAGATAGGGTAGTCCAGGAAGGCCTCTCTGATTTGGCAGCATCCTGGCAGAAGCAGAATGAAATGAGGGCAAGAACCATGTTTAGATCTAGAAGGAAAGGATTTCCAGCATAGAAAATAGCAAGTGCAAAGTTCTTGATTCAGGAGACTGCTTGGCATGTTCAAAGCCAACAAAATAGAATGAACCAGGCTGAGTGATAAGAGCTAAGACCAGAGGCTCAGGGCCCAATCATAGCAGGCCTTGCAGGCCATGATATGACTTTAAATTTCCATTTGAGAGATAGGGAAAATCATTAGCTTCTGTAAGTAACACGATCTGATTTACAAAGTTTAAGTGGTAGGTTTAAGACACATTAGCATTTGGGAATTTGATAGGAGAGCACATCAGATTCCATGTGGTGGGTACATCTTCTTAAGTGGTGTGTCTGTTACTGAAACACCAGGGGTTCCTTCTAGGTCCCATTGCTCACTGCACAGAAAGCCAATCCCTGAGACAACAAATACTGCCAGGAAAGACGGCTTTTTGGTTACTGCATCCCAGGAGATGGGAGCAATCTCACCAAGATTTTGGTTCCCTGACCCATTTCCCCAGCTGAAACACCTGAATAAGAAAGCCTTCTTCCCTGGCAGTACTTGTCTCGGTGATTGGCTTTCTATGCAACAAGCAAAGGGACCTAGACTGCACCCCTGGTGTCCTGGTAATGTGTCTGTCCAGGTGGGCTTCCATCCTAAGCCAGGACTGTCCTTGTGCAGTACACAGGGTGTTACTGTACAATCAAAAATTACCCAAGATGCTTTTTAAAATTGAAGATTTCATGGGCCTCACCCAAGGTATAATGAACTAGAATTTCTGTGGCTGAAGCTAAAGAATTTGCATTGTAAACAAGGTGCACTTATGATTCATATGTGTAATAATTTTGAACTACTGGAATCAGGGAAAGCTTTGCAGAGAATGGGATTCTCTATTTGAATTCCAAAGACAAGAAAGAGTTCACTTGAGGTGGGGCAAAAAGCAATGATGGCGAGGATTCCTCAGGGAGAAGAACCATTGTGCATAAATACCGAGAAACATAAAATATCAGACGTTTAGATTCCTGTGTATGATTTGACATAACTAGAGCAATTTGTTTGTTTGTTTTGAGCTTTTGCCCAGTGTTAGACACTTATATGATCTCATTTTATCACCTCCATTACTATTAAAGAGACTTTAAGGAAAATGAGTGTCAGAGAACCAAAGAAACTAAGTGGCCTGTTCACAATTACTTGCCTAGAAAATGGTAAAGACAGAATTCTAGAAAACGGGGTTTAATTCTGAAGTTTATGATCTTACCCATTAGACAGAGGAGAGTCAAATAATAAAGTTGAGAGAGAATGGATAAGATCAGGAGGTTCTTGAATGCCTTCCTGTAAGCCAAGAAGTTAGGGCATTGACACGAATCTGGGGAGGTTACCTTGAAGAAATTTATGCAAAGGAGGAACATGATCAGATGTGAACTTTAATATGATCCTTCTGGCATCCTGACAACTGCACCAAAATTGTAGGGGCCAAGAGAAAATTTCCTCTTTACCCTCTGAAACATCCTTGAAAAATGCATTCACGAAAGGCTGATTAACAGGAGAAAAGGCCTACAAAATTTATTAACATGTACGTGAGATCTTTCAGCATGAAGACCCAAAGATACAAGGGAAATTGTCATTTTTTTATACATAGGTTTAACAAACTATGTACAGCTGTGTAGAAATACGATCACACAAAAAGGGTATGATCTAATGCTAATAGACTGAGTAGGGAAACCCAGCAAGTCCTATCTGTTTAGATTCTTCTTGGACTTTCTGTGCAGCGTCCCTTCCTCCTGGTGTGGGGCAGTACCCTCTCTGGGATGGGGGTTTCATGACCTACAGTCAAACAAGTTAAGTCAGATCATGTCTCTATGGCCAGTTTTTGCACAGAAAGGTGGGGGAAAAGTAAGAGTAATGTTTTTAGGTTTTATGGCTGGCTTTGGAGACCTGCCTTGGGGAAGAGGTATTCTAGTTTCTATGGCTAGCCTCAGAGGAGAATGAGACTGAGAGACAGGAGGACAGGGAAGAATCTTTGCTTCTGAGGCTGCTTCTGAGGCCTTCATTTTAGGATATCGTTTTCTGAGTCCCAACATTAAATACAGGCAAAAGTAGAGATAATGCTTCAGCTCAGCTCCTCTAGAAAGCAGGGCTTGAGGCAAGGGCGAAAGCATTAATGCCTCATTTGAGAGTTACATGCCTAGGGTGGTAAGGGTAAAGAAACAAGGTAAATGTAGTAGGTTGAATAATGGTCACCCAAAATGTCGGGTCCTGATTCCTGGAACCTGTAAATATTACCTCGTAAGGAAAAAGGGTCTTTGTAGATGTGATTGAGTTAAGGATCCTGACATGGGGAGATTACATGGATCACATGAGTGGCACCTAAATTGAATCACAAACATCTTTTTAAGGGAGAGGAGGAGGGAGATTTGACACACACAGAAGAGGAGATGATGATACAACCATGGGGACAGAGATTGGAGTGCAGCAGTCACAAGTCAGGAAATGCAGGCAGCCCCCAGAAGCTGGAAGAGGCAAAAAATAGATTATCTGCTAGAGGCTCCAGAGGGAGTGCAGCCTTGCTGACACCTTGATTTTGCTCCAGTGAAACTGACTTCACACTTCTGGCCTCAAGGACTGGGAGAGTTTTAAGCTACCAAGGTTGTACTTTGTTACAACCCTAAAAAACAAATACAGTAATGGAGCAAAGACAGGATCTCAAGCAATATGATGTCTTCTTATTTTGGCCACCATTTGACAAAGAACCAGGATATGACACAGTAGGTAGTTTGGCAGATGTAGTTGTGCAGCCCAGGAGACTTCTCCAGAAGATATGCAAGGAGAAGCCATGCCCCAGAACAGCCCATGGAAGGAAAAGAGGGAAGGCATTTATGCCATCCAGCTCCTTGGTAACTATTCAGGAAGCCTGATTCCACACCCCAGGGTGTGTGTTTGCATCTGTAAATGCAGAAATGGAGGACTGCTTAATGCAAATAGGACTCAGCATGTGGTGCAAGAGAGCCATGCAAATCTGAGCCTTCAACCCAGATTCCGTCTGGACTGGGAGCTCACCAAGAGTGCCAGGAAAGGTGATGATGGGGTGACACATTTGGCAAGAAGAAAGTAGTTGAGGAATCCTGAGAAGGTGCACAAGATTTGTGTGTGGTACGGGGGATGAAGAGAAAATTACAATGTACTCAGAGATGTGAAGGAGATAAAACCCAGAGGTCTTTCTGATGAGTGTGATATACAGAATTGTAGTTAATCAAATGACCATTGGAATCGAATGGATTTGGTTTCAAATCTTAGCTGTATCACCCACTCCATATGTGATCAAGGACGATTTGTTTGATCTCTCAGAGTCCTGGTTTCTTCCCATCTGTAAAATGAAAATAATAATATGTACTTTGCAGAGTTCTTGTGAAACACTACATGCAAAGCATTTATCACAGTGCACTTGCTAAATAAAAATATGGAATGGCACTTATTGTTGTCATGATTGCATATAGTGAGTGAAACAGAGGAAAGAATCTATCTAGTATGTCATTTGGAAGTCAGGCTTGGGCAAATGAGAAGATGTTAGGAAAGGGAGAAAGCTTGACAAGGGAGAAAATTAGATATTGATAGGCATCTACATACAGATGGGTTTTCTCACAGCCACTTCACTGTTTTCCTTGACCACCCAGACCACTATGAAGAGGAGAAAGGAACTATTCATTGAGCTCCAGATACATGTCAAACACTAGCTCTCTACGTTACAATTGTTATTTCATTTGTTTTTACAACAACCCTTTGATTTGAGGTAGCTTGCTATCCTTTATAGAAGAAGAATCTGAGGCATAGGAAACATAAGTGACTTTGTTAAGGCCTCCTAGTTATTACTTGGTAGAAATAGAGCACCAACCTAGATGTCTCTGGTTTCAAAACCTGGGTTCCAACCAGGTTGGATATGCCCAGTATATCCATCGTACAGGCTCAGTTGTACATACAAGACATATTCTAGAGCCAAGTATATTTTCTGTGCAAGTAGTCAATAAAGGCATTCAAATCTATTAAAACAATATTGCACCTGAAAACACGAAATGCTGACAACAGCACAGAGTGACTGGAACTCTCATACACTGTTGATGGATGTACAAATTGGGACCATTCTGGAAAACTGCTAGGCGGTATCCACCTAAAGCTAAAAGTCTTCCCATTCTACAATTATTTCTACTTCTGGGCTTCCTCCCCAGTGTTTATGTCGACCAAAAAATGTTCAAATCAGCTTCAGTCGTAATATCCAACTACTGGGAACAGCCTAAATGTCCCTCAAGAATAGGTTGGGTACATACACATATGTAGTCCTGTCATGGAGTACTACAAAGCAATTTTTGAACTACTGGTACACACAAAAATGTAAACGAATCTTTCAGATAAAATGTTGGACAAACAAAGTTAGATATAAATAAAAGAATATACACTATGAGCCCATTTATATAAGAACAGGCAAAATAATAGT
This sequence comes from Pongo pygmaeus, assembly GCF_028885625.2. Lineage (NCBI taxonomy): Eukaryota > Metazoa > Chordata > Mammalia > Primates > Hominidae > Pongo > Pongo pygmaeus. The sequence goes on from NC_085930.1 coordinate 83,136,546, forward strand.
AATAGAAGAAGTTGGGGGCAAAGGTGCTGCTGACTGAGACGGGGGAATGATGAGAGCTGTCTATGGTGCTGAAATGTTTTTTATCCTGATGGGGTGGTGGTTAGATAGGTGTACACATTTGTCAAAACGGATCAATGTATATACTTAAGATTTGCGCACTTTATTTTATGTAAGTTGTATCTCAACAAAAGTTTAAAACATTGACAGGGCTAATGAAATCTGGCCAGTAGGCTCTCAATCATCTTCCTCTGATTAAGACTGAGCTCCATCTTAATCAGATCTGTCTTGCCCTTTCATCTCCTGTACCTGGCACATAGATCGCAACAACCATTTATATAAAAAATGGGCACACACCTGTGACATTAAGCAAGTTCCCACCCATCCTCAAGCACATCCCTCCCTGTTTCTTAAGTGAATCTTAGACTGAGGTGGCATCATGCCCTGAAGCTCAGGAGGTGGTGAGATACTCCCCATACTTGACCATACTTTCATTAGAAGAAATAAACCATAAAACCAAGTAGCAGTTTTGCAGTATGACACAGCATTATTGCTTGCATTAGGCCAATTTTCCACTTATGACAGCAGTAATAGCACTAAAAGCCAATAAAAGCGGTCTGTTCTTTCAGAGATCAGCTTTTATGGCTTATTCTAAATATTATCAAGTGAATCAAGAGCCGTCATTATAGTGTCTAAAAAGCCTTCATACCTTGTAAGCAAACAGTGTGACTTTGACAAATAATCATTAGAGTGCCTGTGTGAGGCCAGTGCTGGGAGAAAAAAGTCAAATAACAGATATTTCCATTTACATAAGTCATTAAGGTATTGTTGGTTCGTTTCAGAATAAACAAAATGAATTTCATATGTAAAATGATATACTATCACTTTCAACAATTCCAACATTTTTTGTATTGTATTTCCAGGCAGCTGGAGATATGGGCTATGTTCATTGTTCCAGCCTTCTCAGTCATTAGGAGCATATCAGGGAAGTTTGATAAAACTGCTGAGGTCTCACCTAATCACACAGACTTAGCCAATGTTTCTCAAGCCTCATTGAAATTAAATCTCAATAATTCTGATTTCACTCATTTCAAATTCGGTAATTATCCATGAATGCCATGCTAAAAATTACGTGTGTATGAGGAGTTCCTTAAGAAATAATAAAAAAAAAACAGTGAATAACCAAGTCATGTTTACTTTATTAATGTGAGGATTTCTCATTGATTACATCTGAGAACATAAACTTTCTAGAGTGTAATTTGACAAAACTACAATCTAATTTGAATGATTTGTCAATTTTTTTCTGTGTTGGGGCAGATAGTAATTATTTTTGGCTTAGTGGGCCATGTAGTCTTTGTCACAACTCTTCAATTCTGCCATTATAGTGTGAAAACACAGATAATACATAAATTAATGAGCATGGCTGTGTTCCAACAAAACTTGACTTACAAAAAAATGCAGTAGGCCATATGTAGACCATGGGTCACAGTTTATCGACCTCTACATTAGATTATTAGAAGGTAAACAAAGATAAATCCACCGTGGTAACCTCAGGTAGGTGTCTAACACAAAGCACAGATTAGATATGTGATAAATATTTACTAAATAAACACAGAATGAATCATAATTCTTAAAATTTCATATAATTCACTGGCCAGCCACTTCTAAGGATTAGCCTAAAAAAATAATAAGACGCATATGCAAAGATTTGTTATGGGTATTTTTTACAATGTTTACTTACAATCACAAGACAATAGAATTAACATACATTTCCAGAAGTAAGAAAGTGGATGAAGAAAACGTGTTCTTAAGATGGAATAATACACAGTTATTTAAAATGACAGAATATAAAATTGGAAGAATAATATTTAATGCTTTTAAAATAGCTTTAAATACACTGAGTAAAAAATTGTATTGCAAGAAATTATTTTTCACTGAACAAATATTTATTGAACACCTGCTATGTACCAAACATTATTCTAGACATTGGAATTCAGCAGGAAAAAAACTGGCAAAACTCCTGTCCACATAAGTTATATTATCATATTATATTAATTATAATTGTATTTTTGTTAAAAAGAGTATATATACACTTTTTTAAAGTTTGAAATGCTCTTCATCAAAATATTTTTAAAAGTTTATTGTGGGGGAATAAAATCATGGGTAATTCCATTTATTTTGATTAAGAATATTAATCAAAGCTGATTAGCTACCATGATTTGCATTGACAATGAGCAATCTGATTTTAAGTAATTATTGCCTAATTAAACACAGGGTACAACATGGGTTTTAGCATATTTTAGCAGAAAAGTTCTTATTTGAAATGGAATTTATTTACAAGGTCCTCATATAGCACTTATTATATGCTATAAACTTCTGAAAGTACTTCACAACTTATTTAATTGTACTTCACAATTTAATTAATCCTTTCAACAACCTTTGAGGTAAGTATTGTTATCTCTGATGAACAGATGAGGAAGCTGAGGCGTGGGAGGTTGAGTAAATGACTTGCCCAAGTCACAGAGCTAATGAGTGGCAAGGCCAGGATTTAAACCTAGGCAGTGCAGTTCCAAGGACTGTATTCCTTTGTTTTTTTTGTTTTGTTTTGTTTTGAGACAGGGTCTTGCTTTGCCACCTAGGCTCTGGAATGCAGTGGCATGATCACAGCTCAGTGCAGCCTTGACCTCCTGGGCTCAAGCAATCCTCCCACCTCAGCCTCCCTAGTAGCTGGGACTACAGGCACATGTCACCACACCCAACTAATTTTTTTATTTTTATTTTTTGCAGAGACAAGGTCTTACTATGTTGCCTGGGCTAGGCTCAAGCGATTACAGGTGTAAGCCACTGCACCCAGCCCAAGTCCTGTATTCTTAATCATCATGAATACTATTCAGAAGCACAATGTATAAAACAGGCAATAGTTTATTAACTTTTCTGTAAGTTAAAATTCTAATATTTAAATAACTACAAAGTCAGTGAGAATGATGACCACAAGAACTTCTGTTTGGAGGTTACAAATAACAGCTGCAGGCTTATATCACCTGAAGAGGTAGTTTCCTTTGAGTTTCTATAGTTTCCTTTGAGAGACAAGGTTCTGAGAATCTTCATTCTCACAGACAAATAGTTTCAAACAGTAATAGATTTTATTTCCCATTTTTATGTAACTGATTTTGCCAAACGGGTAAAGATCTTTAACAGAGCAAATCCAGAGTTTACAGAAAGAATAGTAGGACATTTGGGTTTTAGTTACATCACTAGCAATATCTAGTAGTTTTTATAATATTCCTTAATACATATTCAATTTGGAAGTTTCCTTTTTAAAATATTTTTATATTTATTTTAAGTTCCAAGGTACATGTGCAGGATGTGTGGGTTTGTTACATAGGTAAATGTGTGCCATGGTGGTTGGCTGCACCTAACAATCCATCAGCTAGGTGTTAAGCCCCACATGCATTAGCTATTTATCCTGATGCTCTCCCTCCCCACCACTCCATCCCCAACAGGACCCAGTGTGTGTTGTTTCCCACCCTGTGTCCATGTGTTCTCACTGTTCAGCTCCCACTTATAAGTGAGAGCATGCAGTGTTTGGTTTTCTGTTCAATTTGGAAGTCTCTTACTAAGTTCTTCCGTCAACTTAACATTAATTATTTGGAGAAAAATACTTTTCAAATATATCTTGTAACACTAAGTTGATGAACAATGTCATTAAAAATTATGTATCAGTGCTCATTTCTGTCACATATTCATTCCATATTTCAAGAAAATTAAGTTTATTTTGTTGAATATGATGATTCTCAACCTTGTTTCATTTGCATAACTGATAATTTATCTGCAATCAAAAGCTCCAAAATATTAAAATTTGAGTTGCCTTGTTGAACTACCTGATTGTATTAAAACATATCAATTGTCTTTCTCTACAAACACACAAACACTCACATCCCCCACCCCCTATACATATGTATGAGAGTATAATTTCACATTATTTTCTAAAGGTATTTCTTTAGCCCAGTCACACACACACAAGCATACACACACACGGAAGTTTAATTTCTTACTTTTATTTATAATATTAATAATGGCATCTTAGTTTTGAGAGAAGCCAATAAATTTTAGTGTCAAAAAGAAAATTCTGGGCCGGGTGCAGTAGTGTGTGCCTGTGGCTGCTCTGGGGCCAAGGAGGGAGAATGACTTGAGCCCAGGAGTTCAAGTCTTCAGTGAGCCATGATTGTGCCACTGCACTCCAGCCTAGGCAACAGAGTGAGATTCCGCCTTGGAAAAACAAAACAAAAGAGAAAAATAAAGGAAATTCTGGACCTCTTTCTACATTTGACTGCCAAACGAATCTGAAAAAGCTACTCTTTAAAAACTGAAATTGATTAGTAATGCCTGCCATTGGCACAGGCCTGAGTAATGGCAGCATATGTGTGCCAAGTCCATCTGTACCTTGCCTTTTTCTCCTTTGATACTATCAAAATGCTCTTATAAACCAAACACAAGACCTGCATTTCTTTTTTTAATGTCCTCATAGCTCATGTGTTTCACTAGGCTTGACCTTTTCCCAATTAGGTGGTATAACTGTATTATCTGGAGTTTACTGTTTTAGGGAAGATTTTTCTGGACAATCTCCTGGGTGATGGCAATGATCCCAAAATACTCCTGGAGAGAAACAATTCTGTGATCTCATCCTGAAGCTTTTAAGACTTCCCTTTGGATTAAAGGTCTTAGCATCTCATTTTTACGAAGAAAAAAGAGGTGATAAGTACTATATAAACACATATTTTCCTTAGAGTAGTCTTCAGAGAAATTGTTGAGTCGACTAAGATTTAATGAACTCACTGGGCTTAGCACACTTGCTATTCCGTCTCTGGGGACAAACATTCACAACTGCATGAAACCTCAGGCATACCTTTCAAGTCTCAGTGATCACCGGGATGAATCTTAGATTTGTTAGTCCTTTTAGGATTGTATTCATCTTCCTTGTAACGGCAGCCTTTCCCAGACCAAACCTGGGTCACTGGCTGGACTTCCCTTGACAACAGGTAGGCAGGAGAGTGAGAAGGATATTTGGAGGTGGAGTGATAAGGGAGGAAGTGATCTGACCTGGACTGAGGCCGAAAAGATGCCAATTACAATGCATAGGGCTGTAGATGACTCCTCAGAGTTTTTGCAGAATGTTAGTTGCTAGCTGTCTCCTTAGAATTTTGTTTCAGTGATTTCCTCTGATCTCTTTTTTATTTCCCTTCCTTCCCAAAGTCTTGCCGAAAGAAAATTCTAACTTCATGAAACAAGCAATATTCATTTATGCTTTCCAATGGAGGAAAGAAAGCAAGGGGAATTTAGAGGAAGGATAATAGTGTTTGTACATTCCAGCAATGCAATGTATTCTATCTAAAATCAAAATTCAAAATGTGCTGAGCAGTTTCTTATAAAGTTAAACATACACCTGCCATTCGACTGGGCAATTCTACTCCTAGGTATTTACCCAAGAGAAATAAAAACATATGTCCACATAAAGACCTGTACGGGAATGTTTATAGCAGCTTTATTCATATTACCTAAAAACAGGAAACATCCAAACATCCTTCAGAGGAGAACAGATAAACAAATTGTGGTTTATTCATACAATGGATTATGCTCCGGCATTGCAAATGAATGAACTCAACAACACAGATGAATCTCAAAAGCATTATATTGAGCGAAAGAAGCCAGACACGAAAGAGTACATAGTGTATGAAATCTTAGGAAAGGCAAATTTAATCTATAGTAGCAGAAAGTAGTTGCCTGGGGCTGGCTGGTAAGGGTGTGATGATTGCAAAGGAGCATAAAGGAGCATCTTGGGAGATAGAAGTATTTTTCATTTTATTTGTGATGGTGTGCACTTTTGTCAAAACCCCACTATGCATTTGGAATGGGTACATTTTATCATATGTACATTACATGTACTTCTGACAAAATAAATGTGCTGAGCAACCCTCGGCATGTGATATTTAGGGATTGTTGTAATTTCCTTAAAAAAGTATTAGCCATAGCCAGACACAGTGGCTCACACCTGTAATCCCTGCACTTTGGGAGGCCAAGGCGGGCAGATCACCTGAAGTTCAGAGTTAAAGATCAGCCTGGTCAACATGATGAAACCTTGTCTCTACAAAAATACAAAAATTAGCTGGGCATGATGGCAGATGCCTGTAATCCTAGCTACTCAGGAGGCTGAGGTGAGAGAATCGCTTGAACCCAGGAGGTGGAGGTTGCAGTGAGCCGAGATCACGCCATTCCACTCCAGCTTAGGTGACAAAGCAAGACTCCATCTGAAAAAAATAAATAAATAAAAAATAAGTGTGAGCCATAGCAATTTTGGCCACTGTGATTTAGGGCTACGTTTTCATTCTTTCAGATGATCAGATTCAAGGCTCTGCTGTGCCCCTAACTCCAGAGACCTTCTTAGATGAGTCAGTTACTTACCTGGGTCTATTTTTTTGGCTATAAGATGAAAGTAATGGACCAACCAGAATTTGCGAACTGGTGGCCTGTGAGTCAAATTTGGTCAACATTTGCAAGGCCAGGGTGATGTTTGTTAGTTAAGTAAATTAACATTTAAAAATCAGAAATTTATCATAGAAATTCCAGACTTCTGGCTGCTCTGAAAAACAGATTTGATGATACTGAATCTGCATCCCAAATGGTTCCAGTGAGCTGGAGGTGAGTAGCCACAACACAGTTTATTTGTGCATAATGCTCTCCAGTTTACTCTGCTTCCTACCAGGACCTTTTCATGATTTACATACCTGCCTAGTCCTGGTCATTTTGAGTTTACAAACCCTAAAGTAGATCAATGATAAATAACAGATCGTCAAGATAATTAGGTTGGTGCAAAAGTCATTACTGTTTTTGCCATACTTTTAAACGGCAAAAACCACAATGACTTTTGCACCAATTTAGTATAAACAACTTTGCAGCTTTGATAAATGGCCTATGATTTAATTTATTGTTTTTTATTTTCAATATTTCTTTTTTATTATTATACTTTAAGTTCTGGGATACATGTGCAGAATGTGCAGGTTTGTTACATAGGTATACATGTGCCATGGCGATTTGCTGCACCCATCAACCCATCATCTACATTAGGCATTTCTCCAAATGCTATCCCTCGCCTAGACCTCCATCCCCTGATAGGCCCTGGTGTGTGATGTTTCCCTCCCTGTATCCATGTGTTCTAATTGTTCAACTCCCACTTATGAGTGATAACATATGTTTTTGGTTTTTGGTTCCTGTGTTAGTTTGCTGAGAATGATGGTTTCCAGCTTCATCCGTGTCCCAGCAAAGGACATGAACTTGTCCTTTTTATGGCTGCATAGTATTCCATGGTGTATTTTAAAAATAAAATTTTAATATATTAAAGATCCTTCCCAGGAATTCACTCACTCCTGTATATACATAGAGAAAACACTGCCAGCTGTGAAATTCCAGCCAACCTTCTGCAAACACTGAACTCAGACTAAGAAAGCAGCCATGTATATACGTACTTGAGAAAGTTTTGGTAATTAAAGTACCCCAGTACTGACAATAATGAGAGATAGCCACTGTCAACAAGTGAATGAAACACAAAACTTAGTGCTTAAACAGATCTTGTATTTATATGTGTCTGGTCTGTGTTTTTCTTTTCTTTTTAAAAAAAATTAATATTAGTTTAGGGATCATGGTTATATATTCTTTATACGTCTATTTTTGGAAGCTGTTTTTATTTATTTCCCATACTTTGAAATATTTTGTAATGTGCTGGGATTTGCTATACCTTGGAAACTTGGAAGAACTCATTTGTAAAACCAACTGGTCATTGAGACTTCCACCACTTTTTTTCAAAGTTGTTAGTCTATTCTACTTGTCTACATATTCCAAATTTCAAAATAATCAAACATTTCAAATTTATGTGCATAATGCTGTGAATGGCATCATTAGATTTCTTAGAACATTGTATTTTTGCTGTTCTTCATTACCTGAAGGAAAAATAAACTCATGGATTTATTTATCACTGTACTCTTGTTCAGTTCTTTGTTTCGATCTGTTTTCCCTTCCTTCTCTTTATTTGAGGATCATTTTCTTTTTCAAATTTCTTGAGATGAATATTTATTTCAGTTATTGTCACTTAAGAATAGTAATTTTTCTAAGTTTATATTTAACTCCTTCTTTAAGTTTGGATATTTAGTGTTATCACGGCCTTTGTTTTTGAAATGAGATGTAATTTTGTTTAAATTTCGTCTTTGTCCTTTTAGCAATTTGGAGAATAATATTTAAACATTCAATAGACTAGGCATTTTTTAAAACAGTTTTGTCATTAATTCCTAGTTTTTTGCCACTATATTAAATATAGCTAGTACATTTTCTGCTGTTAAAACAAAAACCTTAGACAAATTAAATTAACAGAATTTAATTGAACAAAGAAAAAGTCAAGAATTGGGCAGCCCCTGAACCAAAATTGGTTCAGAGAGACTCCAACCCTGCTACATGGTCAAAGAATATTTATGGACAGAAAAAAGAAAATGATGTCCAGAAAATGGAAGTGAGTTACAGCCAGATTGGTTAGAGTTCAGCATTTGCCTTACTTGAACATGTTTAGAACAGTTGACTGCCTTTGATTGGCCAAAACTCAGGGATTGGGACCTAAGTAGGTTACAGGGTGTTTATGTATCCAGATAGGTTACAGTTCAGTATATTCATAGAAAGCTTTAGCTCGAATGTGAAATATATAACGAGCCAGCTTTAGGCTAAACTTAATTTAACACTGCTTTTTGGAATTTATTGGTTTTTTTATGACAGCCTGTAACTGATAATTAATTATTAATTTTTATGAGTATTGAGTGTGAATATTCCAAATAAATATATTCCCCAGATGTTTAAAAATAATACCTATTTAGCTGATATGTCAGCCATGTAAATATTATTATTCCACTCTTTATTTTTTATATATGTATATATTTTTTAACTTTTGACAGGTTGATAAAGGGACAATAATATATCCTATCACAATAGAATTTTTTTCTATTTCTTTTTCATTTAACCTTTGTAATACACAAGAAGGTTAAGATTTTTCCTGGTTCAAAGGAGAGAACTAAATTTTAATTGCTTCCATTGTCAATTATTAATAGTGGCCATACATAATATGTGCTCCAGAAAAAATAATCCTCATAAACTGAGATTTTATAAATTTATCGATAAAAAATATTTAGTAAGAATAGTTTGTTTTGTAAATGAAGGAAAAACATTTATGATGCAAATAATCAGATATAAAGTAGATACTTCATTGAAGTATTTCTCTACAGCAGTTGCCAAAATCAATAGATTTTTAAAAAGAAGCTTTAAAAATCAGCTGCAAAAACAAAAGAAGAGAGAATACTGAAAATTTAATGGTTTGACAAAGAAAGCTACATGTCAATATACATTTGTCCAAACCCATAGAAGGTACATCACCAGAGTGAACCCGAATGTGAACTATGGCCTTGGAGTGTTGATGTGTCAGTGTAGGTTTATCAATTGTAACAAATGCACCATTCTGGTGGGGAATTTTTTTTTTTTTTTTTTGAGACGGAGTCTTGCTCTGTTGCCCAGGCTGGAGTGCAGTGACGCGATCTCTGCTCACTGCCACCTCCGCCTCCCGGGTTCAAGTGATTCTCCCGCTTCAGCCTCCCAAGTAGCTAGGACTACAGGTGCACACAACCATGCCGGGCTAATTTTTTGTATTTGAGTACAGACGGTGGGTGTTCCTCCGTGCTGCCCAGGCTGGTCGCGAACTTCTGCTCTCAGGCAATCCGCTTGCCTTGGCCCCCAAAAGTGCTGGGATTACAGGTGCGCGCTTCTGCGTCCAGCCGGGGAATGTTGATAATAAGGTGGCTGTGCATGTGTGGGGGCAGGAGTATATGCGATATCTCTGCACCTTCTGCCCAATTTTGCAGTGAACCTAAAATTACTCTAAAAACAATGAAGTCCTTAAATATTGGAGAGGAAGGAGGAGGAGGAGGAGAAAGAGGAGGAGAAGGAGGGGAGGAGAAAGGGGAGGTGAAAAGGGAGGCGAAAGGAAAGGAGAAAGGGAAAGGAAGGGAAGGGGAAGGGAAGAAAAGGAAAGGAAATTGGGCCCTTGGCGCAAATTTTCACGTCTGCTTTTCAAAAGGTAAACAAGTTATCTGGATATATTAGTAATCATATTAAATTTCCATTTTTTACTTAACAAAACTTGTTTCCTAAAAACGACTTAACTCTCATCCAGTGAAGACACTTTATCTGAAACTGTTTACTGTGAAGCTGCCATTAAAAAATACTATTTTAGGCTGGGCGGGGTGGCTCTCGCCTATAATCCCAGCACTTTGGGAGGCCGAGGCAGGCAGATCTCGAGGTCAGGAGAGGAAGACCATCCTAGCTAACACGGTGAAATCCCATCTTTACTAAAAAAAGAAATACAAAAAATTAGCCGGGCGTGGTGGCGAGCGCCTGTAGTCCCAGCTACTCGGGAGGCTGAGGCAGGAGAAGGGCGTGAGCCCAGGAGGCGGAGCTTGCAGTGAGCGGAGATCGCGCCACTGCACTCCAGCCTGGGCGACAGAGCGAGACTCCCTCTCAAAACAAAACAAAACAAAAAGCTATTAAACAAGAATCTGTGCAAGAGGGTAGAGTCTATAATCCTGTAAAGGTAGGTGCCGTGGAAAACTTGATACTTAGATGATATTTTTTAGAACATGGTAGAAATACCTTCACAATATTAAGATTTACCCATCAATTCTTGTTTTGCATTCTGCCCTTCGTAAAAATGAGACTTCTTTTACAGTCTAAAACATAAGGGGGAATTAAGTGTAAAATCCCTACATAATTAATCAGAGAAAATTTATAAAAATAGAAGCTTGGTACTTCCTATTCTCCTTCCCACCCCCTCCCCAGCTAGCAATTTTGGGGAGTGACCCAACTTCATTCACTGACACGACATTGCTCAGAAGGAGCTATTTCATGGGAGTTTAGCTAAGAAACCTATGACCGGAAAATGTTGGCAGTCTCCATCCAAGCATGTTCATATGTGAAGGCTCCTCAGCCAACAAAGTTCCAATAATCTAATCCCATTGCCAGGCCATGTCTTCTGTGACAGGCAATGGATGTGTCAGACCAATGATTCCAAACTTCTCCCTTAATGGTGTTCACTATATCTGTGTACCTTCTGGACTGATATCTACTAATTTGCTTTGAAGCTGATTCATGTTTCAAATACAATAGAAATATATTTTAAAAGAAAAGTATAAGCCAGGTGCAGTGGCTCACATCTCTAATCCCCACACTTTGGGAGGCTGAGGCAGAAGAATTTCTTGAGCCCAGGAGTTTGAGACCAGCATGGGCAACATAGGGAGACCCTGTCTTCACTGAAATAAAAATTAAAAATTAAAAAATAAAAAATAAAAAAATTTACCCTTGTGTGGTGGTGTGTGCCTGTAGTCCCAGCTACTCGGGAGGCTGAGGCAGGACTCTGGATCACTTGAGCCTAGGAGATCCAGGCTGCAGTGAGCCATGATTGTGCCACTGCTCTCCAGCTTGGGTGACAGAAATGAGACCCTGTTTCTAAATAAATAAATAATAATATAATATAGAAATATGTATCTCTATGATAAGTAGAGAAGCAAAGCAGTTACAGTTGCCCCAAAATGTTTATATTCAATAATGATTACAGTTTAATCAAAACAGTGTTGAACTATATAAATTAAAAATTTGACATTAGAAGTACATAATTAAATATAAGTCATAATAGATCAAATCAACTCACAAAAATACGAAGCTAAAAATAAGTTCCTCCTTCAATAAAAAAACATAAATGTTTGTAAATATTTTTAATAAAGCAACATTCTGCTTAAGGCTACTAAACTGAAGAAAAAGACATAATAACCAAAATAGTGTGAGAGACTGGTTCAATAAACTTGGTTCAAAAGACAAAGAGATTTCACATTCTCTTTTCTGAATAAGCAAACTTATTTGGTGATATGATTAGGCTTTGTGTCCCCACCTAAACCTCATGTTGAATTGTAAGCTCCATAATTTACACGTGTCAAGGGGAGACCAGGTGGAGGTCATTGGATCATGGAGGTGGCTTCCCCCATGCTGTTCTCGTGACAGTGAGTGAGTCTCATGAGATCTGATGGTTTTATAAGTGTCTGGCATTTCCCCTGCTGGCACTCATTCTCTCTCCTGCCACCCTGTGAAGAGGTGCCTCCCATCATGATTATAAGTTTCCTGAGGCTTCCCCAGCCATGCTGAACTGTGAGTCAATTAAACCTCTTTGTAAATCACCCAGTCTCAGGCAGTTCTTTACAGCAGTGTGAGACTGGACTAATACATTTGGTAAGGTGCAAAGCACATGGAGAAAATGTCCCTTATCTGCTTACCTTTGCCAGTCAGTTTGAAAAAATATTAATGAAGAACCTTGATAACGCAACCCCACCCTAAAAGTCCTGAGATGGCTGGGAAGGTTCGCTCATGAACTTGTGTGTTAGTGTGTGTGTGCAGGGAGTATGGAGGTAGCATGGAGCACGGTGGGGTGGGTTGGGGTAGTGGTCATCAGATCCTAAAATCAAGAGATTTCCTGCCTTCTCTGCAATCTCCATTTTCCTTTACATTTGCTCCAAAATTGATGCCTTTCCTGCTCTTGCATTCCATTAGCGAAAAGAATATCACACTTGGGAGAATATCTCACTAGGTTAGTTTTTTCTCCCTTCTTCACCTGAATAATTCTTTTCAATCCCCTATATCTCAACTTAAATATGATTTATCCAGAGAGCCTTACATGAACACTGACCTACTTTAGGTTCTCCCCTTGATATGGTTTGGCTGTGTCCCCACCCAATCCTATCTTGAATTGTAGCTCCCATAATTCCCACATGTCATGGGAGGAACCCAGTGAGAGGTAATTGAATCATGGGGCAGGTCTTTCCTGTGCTGTTCTTGTGATAGTGAATAAGTCTCACGACATCTGATGGTTTTATAAAGGGAAGTTCCCCTGCACATGCTCTCTTGCTGCCACCATGTAAGACGTGACTTTGTCTCATTCACCTTCCACCATGATTGTGAGGCATCCCCAGCCATGTGGAACTGTGAGTCAATTAATCCTCTTTCCTGTGTAAATTACCCAGTCTAGGGTATGTCTTTATTAGCAGTGTGAGAACAGACTAATACATCTCCGATGTCCGTACACACACACCCAAGAGTTTCCATAGCTCCCTGTATTTTCCCTATCACGAGATTCATCACACTGCTATTATTCCCTGTTTAATATTTGTCCAAGAATTCTGTTATTATGGGACTGCATCTGCCATGTTCACTGTGTTTAGCAAAGTGAGTCTTTAGCAAAGTAAATGGCATGTTTTAAGTGCTCAGTAAATATTTGTTGATGAGATGAGTGACTTAGTATATGGCCTGATGCCAGCAACTGTTTGACTCACCCAACTCACTTTGTTCAAAGTCCATGCTTACCAATAAATTCTCGTGGTTATTCTCTAACAGGGAGAGAATATGCTGGTCATGTGGACTCAGGCAGATTGATTCTTGTGATCTGTAAATTAGCAAGCCGCCGATATTCAGTTCTTAGACATTCATTGGTTGAGCCTTGTTGCATGTTTGCCCTCTAAAAAAAAATCCACTCTTAGAAGACTAAACAAGAGCAGATTTCTAAATATGTAAAGATGATAAAGGCCTGCATTGTGTCAAATTGCAAAAGTATACTTAACTAGAGAGATAGCGGATAACACGAATGCCTTTTTAAGGTCAAGAGAGGTCAAGAGATGTTCAAGTCATTGCCATTGCCATTTTTATTTACACCATCTGTATATATTTTAAAATGAAGAAATGCAAAACATATGCTACATTTTAAACATATATATTTTGTAATCATTTAAAAAGTAATCCTTTCTGCAAAAATATTAAATGCAAAGTGACTGTGCTAGCCACAAGATGATTACAGAATTTATAACATAATGATAATTCATAGTAAAGTTAACTGCTTCCAGTTATGACAGAGTAGGAGAGCCTGAATCATCCTTCTGCTGTTAATACCTAAAGAACTAGAAATAATGTATTCAACAACCATTTTAGATATTGGACAACAGCAATTGCAGGATTGTGATCCCCGAGAGAAAGGAAACAAAGTGAGTTCCACCATCGCCCAGACCTTCTGCCTAGGAGTAATTTCTGGACTGTGATATAGCAATGGGAACCCAGATGGAGCCAGACAATGTTACTGAGTTGAAGGAAAGACAAATTGAAATTTGGGGAGGCAGAGAGGATAGAAATTTGTAGGGCAGAGAACCCAAGAGAAGGGAGCTCAGTAGATAAATATTTTATACATTTGCATAGGGCTCCCTTGAGTCTTTTGCTGAATACCATCTATATATGAGAAGTGAAACCCTATGAGGCTAGGCATGACAAACTTTCTGGGAAAGAACAACTACTAGAGATCTGTCAACCAAACATTTTCCAGAGATCATTTAGGGCTGAAAATTACTTGAATTCCCAACAGCCCAAGAGGAGAAACCTCTGTGAGTATGGGAGCACGCAGGGTCAGAACTTCAGAAGGATCACATCTTAGAAAGGCTAAATTAGCTCTAGAGTAATTATTCCTATAGACCTACCCTAAAAGATTTTTAAAATAAAATAAAAAAGAACTGTATTGATCACAACTGTCACTAGAACAAAGTCAAATACACTTAAAAGAATATTTTTTAAAAAACCAGCACTCGATAACATAAAATCTACAATACCCAGCATACAATAAAAATTACTGAACAAAGAAGAAGCAGGAAAATATGATCCATAACCAGAAGGAAAAATCAGTTGGTTAAAAACAGAACCATTAATGACAAATATAGAATTTATAGTCAGGGTACCAAAACAACTATTATGAATCTGACTTATATGCTCAAAGATATAAAGGAAAGACAAACATAAAGAGAGAGATGAATTACCTAGAAATAAATGAAATAAAATTTTTAGAGGAATCCAATACCTAAAATTAAATTTCCCTGGATAGTGTTAACAGCAGGTCAGACAATACAGATAGGAAGAGCAGTGAATATGAAAATGTAGCAACAGAAACTATCCAAAGCAAAACACAGAGACAAAAATATTGGGAGAAATAAAACCCAAACTTATTGACCTGTGGGACAATATCATGTCATCTAACATAGCTTTGAAGGAGAGGAGAGAGATGGAACATAGAAAAATATTTGAAGAAATAACAACTAAACATTTTCCAAATTTGATGAAAACTATAAACTTACAGATCCCGGAATCTCCAATAACCCCAAGCAAGGCAAGCATGGTGCATGCGCCAACCCTGTTATGTGACACAAGTATAAAATTTCAGAGTCAATGACTATTTGCTTTGAACCTAGCAGAATATTTCTGTAATATAATATTACATGCAACTTTGTTTGGAAATAACTTCAAAATTCCTTTATTATGACAGTAAATAAGGCCCACATGAAATGGCATTCCAGAGCCCCCAAGCCATCCCCATAATAAACACTGAAGAGCTCTGCATTTACTATAACTGGTCTTATTTCATTTCTACAGTCTTATTAAGAATGCATCTGCATCTTTTAAAGAACACTGATTGAAGTTATTGTCCATTATATTTTTCTCATCAAAACTTATGTTATCAGATGATGAGGCTCAGCAATGCATCATTTTCTATTTTGCGTTGGCTCCTTGGAAACTCAGAGTTAAATTTTGTTTGAAGCTTCACTGCCTGTTTTCAGTCTCATGTTATTGGTACAATTATTCATGCATTTTCATCCTTTCATCATATGATTTTTGTTCTTTCATCTTTATTTGATGGTTCTATTGAAAGTATTGTTACTGAGAGATGGCCTTGCTGCTCAACACACATAGAAGACAATACTGTGGCACCAGCTTTTGAGAAAAGAAATGGCTTTATTGTGAGGTTGACCAGCAAGGACACAGGAGGCATGGCTCAAATCTGTCTCCTCTATCTAGGGTTAGATCACACTCTTATGGGTAAGGAAGGACAGGTTGGTATGCAGAAGTGCTGGCAGGGCAGAGTTCAAGGGCTTTAAACTTGGCCATTTATGGTAAGGTATGAAACGGTGGATTTCAGCCCCGGATCTTCTTGGATAACAAACCGCTTGTTTCTAAAAAGGTTCTGGCATTCAGGTTCCAGTCACATCCTAGTCTTCTTGGTTCCACAGGGAGGAAATGTTGGTTTCAAATGCTATTTGAGGTTAAGGCTTTCCTCCTCTGCACATGCCCAGGTTATATGACTTGCAGTTTTGGCTTTGCTACATCTGCAAGATAACTTGGCATTCTGTTTTCAACAAAATAAAGCCAGTTTTGGCTGGTCCTGCACTTATGGTAGAAATTGTTGAAAGTGAAGAAAGCCCATTCAGGGATGTCAGGGAAACCAACAAGGGAGAGCATGGTACCTTGGAACTAGCAATGATACGGAAGTGAGTCATTACCACAGAAATTGAAATGTAATTATTAATCAGGATATAGAGAATGAATCAAGGAAAGTACAAACACAACCATGGAGGGAAGTTGCATCTGAAGTGCTAGATGGCTGCAGCTGATATAGTGAGAGTGAAGCTGCTGAGGTTTCAGATTAAACATATGCATGTTCACATCAACTTTGTTTGAAGCACAGTTGTTAGAGTATGATGAAGGGACAAGCCAAGAGAGCAATAAGGAGAAAGCCACACTGCACTAACTCTCTTAAAAGAAATAGCATGGCTTTGATTTTAAGAATCCAAGATTGACTCTTGTGAATGATCCAAAGCTTTGACCACCAAATGTCTTTGAGTAAATTTCAAGCAATGCATAAGGGAACCAAACTGAAATACAATATTATCTGCTAATGGACTTCTGATTTTTGTGCCTTTTTTCTAAAATTAATGGAATTGAACTTTAAATAAACTTTGAAGTGCTTATATTCTTACTGTTTGAATAATTTGTGCAAGGTCTGTTTCATGTCAAGCGGAATTTTTCAAGAGACCTGCGGCCCACAAGTTCTGCAAATATTATAAACTTGAGAAAATCACTTATCTTCCCTGGACTCAGTTTCCCCATCAGCTAGAAGTATATTGGTCCTGATCTCAGCAGGAAAAGATAATACATTGTCTAACTGGAGGAGAGTTTATAAAGGGACTGCTTTTAAAAGGGTGGGCAGATGTCTGGGAACCCACCAAGAGGGACAATAGTACCTTGGAGCTAGCAATAATTGAGAAGTGAGTTCATTACCATCCCTAAATCTGAAAGTGAAAGGGGAGGGATAAGTTATAGGTATCCTAGATGCTGAATCTGGAGAGAACAGCTGTATAAAGAGGGCAGTCTGACAGAAGTTGTAACCTTTCATGGAGTGATGCAGCCACTAGGGAACCTGAAAGGAAAAATTAATAAATAAATAAAATATGCAGACCTTCCGTTCCTCCCATCCTCTGGTCTCATGACAGGGACTCCTAGCCCTTGACTTAACACAATCAGAAGATGATAGGGAATGGGGCTGTTATGAGTTGAACTGAGGGGATGTCAAAAATATGTTGAGGTACTAACCCCCATTACCTCATAATGAGACTTTATTTGGAAATAGGGTTGTTGCAGATGTAATTAGCTAACTTAAGATAAAGTCATACTGGAGTAGAGTGGGCCCCTAAATCCAATATGACTGGCATCCTTATAAGAAGTGACGATGGGAAGACACAGACACACACAGGCGAAATGCCATACGATGACAAAGGCAGAGATTGGAGTTAGGCAGCTGCAAACTAAGGAAAGCCTGTGATTGCTGGCAAACCACCAGAAGTTAGGAAGAGGGCAGGATGGATTATCCTCTAGGTTTCAGAGGGAACATGGCTCTGCCGACACCTTGATTTCAGATTCTAGCCTTCAGAACTGTAAGCCAATTGATATGGTTGGGTTTTGTGTCCCCACCCAAATCTCATCTTGAATTATAACCTATAATCCCCATGTGTTAAGGGAGAGATCAGACAGAGGTAATTGGATCACGCTGTTCTCGTGATAGTGAGTGGGTTCTCCTGAGATCTGATGGTTTTATAAGGGCCTCTTTCCCCTTCACTTGGCACTTCTCCTTCCTGCTTCCTTGTGAAGAAGGTGCCTTGCTTCCCCTCCACCTTCCACCATGATTGTAAGTTTCCTGACACCTCCCCAGCTGTGCTGAACTGTGAGTCAATTAAACCTCTTTCCTTTATAAATGACCCTGTCTCGGTCAGTTTTTATACCAGTATGAAAACAGACTAATACAACAATACATTTCTGTTACTTTATGCCACCCAGTTTGTGGCACTTTTTTACAGTAGCCATGGGAAACTAATATGGGAGCCCACTGATGAAGACCTTACACGTCAGACTTTCAGGGTGTAGAGATGGTTAAAAGAAAGCAGAAAGTGAATTTGGAGGAGTAAATTAAAAATATTTCGCAGAGGGGTAATCCAGAAAGCCCTGCATGGCTCTGATTTCTGAAACAGCCATGAATAGAGCAGACCGGCTCCCTGCCCTTCAAGTGCTTGCGTGCTACTTCTAACACCTCCCAGACCTGGGTGTAAGGTTTGGTGCTTACTTTCTTTTCTTTTTTTTTTTTAAGTCAATAAATTTTTATTCAAGGAATTCCATGTTGTGATTTCTTCCACTGTCCATCAGGGTCACTTTAGATCCTCTAAACAGCGGGAGTCAAAAGATGGAGTCAAAAAATGGATAAATGTCAGTTTTCTCCCAAAGTAATGTGAAATTCCAACTCTTACCTCTTTCTTGTAGGTTTTTAGCATAGACTATGAATAGAATGTATTCTGGGAAATAGCTAGAGCTGAGGTTGTAACTGGAAAAAGGACCACATATGAAAAAGGGCCTTGTCTGCCATCCTGAGACATTCAGAATATAAACTGAGTGCTAGCGGGAGGTACTGTATAATTTCAAGTAGGAAACTGACCTGATAAGCACATCAACTGTATCTTTCTCTAGTTAGCACTAACTTGAGTACCTTTATTATATATCTTGCACCCTTTTTTATCTTTTTAGCTGTTTTTCAAATATATATTTAAATTTCAATGATAAAAATAAGAGATTCACTGTCAAAAAATTAAAGAAATTGAAGAAAAATTAAATTTAATTTAAAAAATTAAAGAAAAAATTCAGTCATAGGGTCATCATCTGCTCTCAGCATTTTTGTGTGCCTCCTTCTATGGTTATATTTTATTGGCTAAATAACACTTTTTGCAAGGTTCCATTCCCCTATTGTTAGTTATTTTTATAATTTTAAAGTTTTTGCTATTAAAAATATGCTTCAATTCACATTCTTATACATAAAGCTTTGACCGAATAGCTTCTTTTTACTTTCTATAAATTTCCAGTAGTGTGAGAGCTAAGTCAGAGCATATGAATATTTTAAAAGATTGTGCCAATCAGTATTCCCTATTTGCAATGGATAGAAATTCAGATTATACTAACTTTAAAAAATGAGACTCTACTAGCTCATATGACTGGATAGTCTAGGAACAGATCTATCTTCAGTTTTGGTTGAACCTAGAGGTTATAACAATGTCAGTAAATCTCTCTCTCTCTCTCTGTAAATGCATGTTTGTGTATTCTCAACTGAAGTTATTTGTCCAATCAATGAACTGTAAATATTCTCTTCATATATGCCTGCTTTTTATTTTCTTGATGGTATTTTTCAAAGAGCAAAGATTTATAATTTTGATGAAAGCCAATTTATTAAGTTTTGTGACTCATGCTTTTGGTGTCTGATCTAAGAAATTGTTGCCCACCCTATTGCTCAAAGTTGCAAATATTTTCTCCTATGTTTTATTCTAGAAGATAATAGTTTTTGCCTTACATTTAGATCAATGATCCATTTCAAATTAATTTTTTTGTCTATGATGTGAAATGAAAGTTGGGATTCATTTAACTTTTCCTTATGAATATCCAGATGTTCTTCTAGCACCATTTATTGAAAAGACTCTCCATTTCCCCCATTTAATTACCTTGACATCTTTGTCAAAAATCAATTGACCATAGTTACATAGGTTTATTTCCGAACTCTTCATTGAGTCTTATTGATGTATATGTCTGTCCTTACACCAATACCATGCTGTCATGATTATTATAGCTTTATTGTAACTTTGGAAATCAAATAGTAAAAGCCTTTCTGTTGTGTTCTGTTTCAAAATGGTTAGGGCTTACCTAGATCTATTGCATTTCTAAAAATGCCTGCTGCTGGGATTTGTATTGGGATTGCACTGAATACATAAGTCATTTTGCAGAGGATTGTCATCCTAACAGTATTGAGTCTTCTGATGCATGAATAAAGTATGTATCTCCATTAATTTAGGTAGTCTTTAACTTCTCTAAGCAATGTTTCATAGCTTTTAGAGTTCAGGCCTCACATATACTTCCTTAATTCTCTTCCTCAGTATTTCATGGGTTTTGATGGCATTGCAAAGGGTATCTTCTTCTAATTGATTTTCCAATTCTCTCTCCCTCTCCCTCCCTTCCTTCCTTCTTCCCTTCTTTCCCTTCCCCCCTTCCTCTCTTTCTCTATCTTACAGCTCTGCTCATTTATGATTCTTCTTTTCTGCTTGGTCACATTCTCTCCTGCCATGAACAGGTTCTCTGCAAAAGAAATGATGGCTGCTGACATTCCTAAACCTAATTCCTTAAAACCCATGATCCAAAAAGCGAAGATTCTTCCCCAATATCTCCATTACCAAATTACCAAGGAAGTCTATTCTTGAACTTCTTTGAATGGCCATATATGCCAGATTTTAAGGAATGGGGAAGAGTTTGCCAAAGAAACCCGTCCGAAGTACCGGGAAGACCAAATGTATAGTTCACAAAATTTCCTACGATAATCATGACATGTATTATCAAATCATTTTCTGGAAAAGTAGCGCTGGCTTTAAACAGTGTATAAATATCCTCTCGCGTTTTTCATAGTCTATGTTCTAATACTGCTTTTTGCCATCAGATCTCTGAATTATTATGATATTCTCTCCACCACTGGACTTGCCCTCCTCTCCTTCACTCAGCCCATAGTCTGGCTTTTCCTTGTGCTTCACAGGGTGGAGCAATTATAATCCATTTCCCAGGGAACTGAGAACATGTGCTGAAATCCCAAGCATCCATCTACAGAAGTTTATTTAAGCTTCTAGTTGCAGACATAGGTGAAGTAGCCCATCTACTTTGCATTCCAGTATTAGTATGTTACATATGTTTAGAGAACTCTTAACTTGGAAGTAAATGATTAATAGGGGACTTCCTGACAGTTAGAATGACCTAGAAGGCCAATAATGCCGTCTGACCCTTTCCATTGCTTCCCCATACTGCTAGAAAAAGAGGGACACATGTCACGGCTCAAGGATTTCCTTTCCCATTATTTACTTTACTTTCCCATTATTTACTTTACTGATGGAGCAGCAAGTGGCATAGCATAGGTTTTCCAATATTGTATTAATTTCTTTAAAGTCACTAGGGTTTCAATACATAGCACTTAAGAAGAACTAAATGAACTAAATGAGGTCCTGAGATCCTCAAAGAGTTAATATTCCTCCTTAAATTAGAATTGAGAGCATAAGCTTTTATTAATTGCAGTTTACAGTCAGCATGGCATTTTAAAGGAATCTTAGAGATTAGTTTATACAATATATCATCATAGGGAAGATTGCCAAAAAGGCCAAACTATGTCTTTCACATAACGAGTACATTTCTCTCTGTCTGACTTAGAAAATCCATAACAAAGGTGCCATCTTGATTCCCAGAAAGTGGCTTCATTTTTATTAGAAACAAAAACTTTACAACTAAAGTTTTAATGTTTCCATCTGAATAAAAAGGATCCATCTTAAAGAGTCATTCATAACCATGGGGAAACCAATAGATAAAATCATTTGACCTTGTTGGTTCTTGCTCCATTACCTAAAACCCTGAATTTCTAAGTATATTGTTACTATGTGTATCAAAAAAATTAATTTGGGGTGGTATTACTACACCTATAAACTGGTTCAACGCTAGTGGAGAAAAAAAAGTGGGTAGATCCTGATTTTCAATTATGCGTTGTAAAAATTTTACCAATTCTCCCTGTAATTAGAATTTTTTTCCTGTAAATGCTCAGGATCCACACAGTTTGCACCTATCCAAGAAGTTAAAGCATTTTCTAAAGTTATGGAGGCTTCCATCAATTGGTGTGCATTGATCATTTCCCAATTCCTAATGTTCAGATGGCACATAAGCTGAAGTTGAAAAACAGCCCCCTGGCTGGGTACAGGGGCTCATACCTCCCCTTGAGAGGCCACGGTTGGGGGAACACTTGAGCCCAGCAGTTCAAGACCAGCCTATGCAACATGATGAGACCCCACCTCCACAGGAAAAAAAAAAATAGCCAGGCTTGGTGGTACATGCTTGCAGTCCTAGCTACTCAGGAGGCTGAGGCAGGAGGATCACTTTAGCCCAGGTGGTCAAGGCTGCAGTTAGGTGTGCTCATACCACTGCCTGGGCAACAGAGCAAGACTCTGTCTCTAAAATAAAGAAGAAAAACAAACTCCTGAATCACAGAACCAATATGCTTATTCCGTATCTACTTATTATGAACCAAATGTCAAGAACAGCCAGGCCTCTTCTTTGGTCCTTTTATTTCTGCATTTTTACTGACTATAAAATTACAGTATGTATGTTTTTTCATAGAAGTTTTGTTTTACAAAAATTTACCTGTCATTGGTCCACTAATCTACTATTCATCTTGCAGTTTACTAATATTTTAATTTTTTACTTTTTTTAGATAGCATAAATCAAATTAACTTCTTTGATACCAAAGGATCAGCATGGTTTAAGAATTCCACTAGTTCACTGTTTCATTAGTTGAACTTTCAATTGTTCCACAGGTTTTACCTGCGTTTCTCTCTTTCTCAAGCTGCTTTTCCACTCATTTCAAAAAGTATTGTTGTAAAATTATAAGGAACAATCTAAATGTCCATCAGCCTATTACTGGTCAAATACATTATTGCATATTCATAATAGGAATATTAGGAAACCATTAAAGAGGAATGTTACGGTCGGAAAAGGAAATACAATGACAATTTTATATAATATGCTCTCATTTTTTCAAACAGAAATAAGGGATGCATAAATAAAGACATGTATGCATAAATCTTGTATAGAAGAATGCACAAGAAGCGACCAACTGTTTAGTTACTATGGAGAGGCGATAGAATATCTCTATTGAGTAGAGTGCGTTATGACAGGACTTCTGCTTTTCATTTTATAATCTTAAGAAAAAGATTATCTACCGTTGTGATAAACTTAAATAGTAAACTTCTCTGTAAATCTCTGATTTCGTAGCGGAAAATTGTTTTCCACTTTTGGTTTGCTAAGTATGACAACCTCTGCCACCTCACCATTAGGGAAAATAGATTTGTATTTATTGTTCCAAAAGCTCTCTAAGTGAAAACTAATTTTCCCCAAAGTTTAGTGGAAGGAAAGCCCAAAAGAAGGTCTATTTTCTCTTTTATGCCCTTTGTATCTAAGATAGATTATGTTATTTCAGTTCATGCTCACATCTGTTTATAATAATGTATAACTTGTACAAAACAAAATAATAATTAAGAATAATTGCATGGATTGAATAAAAATATGCAATTTTAGAATGTTTGGGGTTGAGTGTTTTTGAAAAAAGAATCCCTTAAGTAGTCTTAAAATATGACTTTAATTTATCCATTAAATTTAACAGAATTCAAATACAGACTTCACAGCTGTTAAAATCATGCAATTGACACTAATGTTTTATCATTACTAGTTAGCATACAATTTTTTTTTTGTAATTGGAACTGGGTTTTGTTATGTACAATTACCAAAAAATTTTAATGCTCTGAAAAGAATATTAAAAATATAAATATGCCTACTAAATAACTGTTATCTGAATCAAACTGTACAGATTCATAATTAATCTTACCTCTGCATTTGTTAACCCTTTTTTTGAATCTTCTGAGCTAGCTATATTATGCCACAGAGCATACTAGGAAAGCTTCTGGACTTTGTTTTGTTTTTAAAAGAGATTATACATTTTTAGTATATTTAAAAAGTTTTATCTCCAGGAACAGAATTTTTTTCACTTAAGCTTATTTAATACAAGAGTTTCAAATCTCTCTAAATGGGTTATGGCATAGTCTTATTGAGTATTTATGTTCAGATTTCAACATCTGGATAAAATATTTTCTTTTTTTACTTGTATTTTTACTTTTTTTAGAGTTGGGGTTTTGCACTGTAGCCCAGGCTGCTGTACAGTGGTGTTATCATAGCTCACTGCAGCATTGAACTCCTGGGCTCAAGCCATCCTCCTGCCTTAGCCTCTTGACTAGCTAGGACTACAGACGTGCATCACCACACCTGGCTAATTGTTTTGTATTTTGTAGGTGAGGTCTTGCTATGTTGCTTAGGCTTCCTATCTTGGCCTCCCAAAGTGCTGAGATGACAGGCATGAGCCACTGTGCCCAGCTGGATGAAACATTTTCAATGTGGAAATAAGGTGCCCCACCTAAAGCAGCCAAGGCTCTGGTATTCTACAACTCTTCATCCACTCTCTCCTTTATCCACTCAGCCCCTTCCACATTTATCCCCCACCTTGGACTCCATGCACACCCCTGCCTATGTATCCTTGCACTTCCCATTCCCCATAAATAAATTGGTCTTCCCTATCCACATGGCTCCCTCTATTACTTCTTTCAGGACTTTACTAAAAGGCACCTTCTCAGTAAGGACTGACCCTACCATATTTTCCAAAATGTTGTATCTCACTCACCCGCTGCATGTTTTGCTCTTTAGCACTTATCACAATCCAAAATACTTTTTATTTTAGGTATTAGTTTCTTTTTTATTTTTTTTTTCTTTGAGCAAAGTCTCACTCTTGTCCCCCAGGCTGGAGTACAATGGTGTGATCTCAGCTCACTGCAACCTCCGCCTACCGGGTTCAAGCGATTCTCTTGCCTCAGCCTCCCTAGTAGCTGGAATTACAGGCACCTGCCACCACACCTGGCTAATTTTTTTATTTTTAGTAGAGAGGGGGTTTCACTATGTTGGCCATGCTGGTCTCGAACTCCTGACCTCAGGTGATCTGCCCGCCTCAGCCTCCCAAAGTGCTGGGATTACAGGCATGAGCCACCGTGCCTGGCCTTCTTTTTGATTTTCTTTTTAATGGTTTAGTTTGTTTTGTTCACTGCTGTATCCACAGAACCAGTTCCTGACATGTACAGGCATTCAACTTAAAAAAATAAATAAACAGATGTAGGGCAATACAGTGCCTGAATGACGAAATTAGTTGGAACCAAATAGTTATCTCCTATAAATGGGGCACATCTTCTCCAGTTTACCATGGATATCTCATTCCTGTTATCTGGCCCACTTTATTGGTTTATATTGTTTGCCTAGCCTCACTTAGCTTTTGAAATTGTAACCTTGAATCACGTTTGTAACTTATTATTCTCTCTGACCCATCTTAATTGAACCACTTGACTCCATAATCCATCGACAGTTATTACCACAATAGTTTATGTCCTCGTTTAAGACCGACTCCCCAACACCCAATTGTCTAAAAAAGTCATACACTGAAGCAAATGGGGTGACACCTATGAAAGGCTTATGGGACAATTGTATGCCACACCATACACCAATGGAAAATCAGCATACAATACATATACTTTAAGCCTAAGTCATACATTGGATAAGAATTCCACTGAAACTGTGGGTTTGCAGAATTCCCCCATTTTGTTCAATTTCGCCAAGTAACAGGTTCGGGACATTGGTCAATTACACATGACTCATAACTTTATTAAAACTTTTCAGATCTATATGAGCTGAATTCAAGCTGCAGCTTCAGAGCTAGCTTAGAATTGAAAGACTTAATAATAACAGGAGAAACTCCTTTTGCCTCCTCACATATGCAGAATTGAAGGCACTTGTTTTGCCTTCAATTTTAGTTCCTTAACACGTGTTTTGAAGACACTTAAGGAAGTAAAATTGGCACACTGTATTGGTTAAATATTGCCATAATTACAGTGTAACAAGACATCCCAAATTTCAATGGCAAATAACAACAAGCATTTATTTCTTGCTTGCTTATCTATGAGTCAGCTGCAGTTTGGCTAATCTGAATAAGGTGCAGTAGGGTTTGACTCAAAGCTGCAGGTGTGCCTAGGTCCGTTCTACACGTTCCTCGTCTTTCTTAGACCAGCAACTACTTAGGTATGGTATTAGGTTGGTGCAAAAGTAATTGCGGGTTTTGCCATTAAAAGTAATGGCAATATTATAATATTCTCAATGCAAAAGCAGAACCTAAATTTGCAGGTATATTGCTGTCATCATATTGTTTATGTTGGCCAAGTCAAGCCACTAAGCCTTCCAGAAAGGAGCAGGAATGCACACTTCACCATCATGAGGCCAGAGCAAGGCTATGCCTATAAAATACTATTTAAGGGAATGAAAAAGTGTAGACCAATAAATTGATCTAATATATACCCACTATTATGCAAGTAGACAGATAACTGATATATCTGTAACCTTAAATCTTGGGATGCATAGTCAGATAAAAAAATCAGAGTCCCCCTATTACGGCATAGGTGAAAAATGAACACAGAAAATGAAGACTGAAGACTGCAGTAAATCACTTTAACTTTCTGGACATTGAGTTCTAAGAACTCAGGTGTTAGAAATGAAACTCTACAAAGCATTGGCATCTCAGAATTCTGAGACAGTAATAACCACAGAACATGAGGAGTAGCTTTGTCTCCAAAGATGTGGGCAGAAACCACCTTTTTGCAATTTCTCTAATGGAATTACAATTAACCACAGGCCTGTTGTAGAATAAGGCTCCACTGGGTATTACGAGTTTGGTTTAATGAATACGATTCAACAGTGTACAGCATATTCTCTAAGTCTCTCTGGAAAGGCATTTAAATGGTGATTTCACAAAATATTACTTTTAATCAAATCACATCGGGATGTCATTATTTAATAGTTTATCTTTCTCTAAATAGATTAAATTTTATTGGAGACCATTTTTTTCAGCCAAATGTACTATATATTTTTGATGAAGCCTTCTTACTATTTGACAATCTGCCCATTCAACCTGGCTTTCCCTGAAAAGAACTGTGTGCTGAAGAAGAAATGCATATGTTTATGTCTATAAATCCAAAGAGAACACAATATTTTCTTAGTCCCAAATTGCAAGATGCTTCCAGGACAAACAAAAGAATTGCCAGTGGAAACTCTGGATATTAGTATTTGAAATGTTCTAGGGAAGCTGGAAATTTTTGTGAAATAAAAACATAGCATAATTTGAAATTACACACATTCGCTGAACAAACCTTTGCCAAACTGGCTGCTCAGAGACTATTTTTCCACCCAATAGTTTAATGGTTTTTCTTTTAAGTATTAGTTGAAAATATTTACCTACAAGCTCAAAGAAGTGTCCTGGAGTTGATTTAAATCTAGTTGGAAATCATTCTGAGGTTTGTGTGTGTGTGTGTGTGTGTGTGTGTAATTCATTATAAAGAAAAATACAGAATATTGTCAATAACAATAAAAACACAGGGCATGACTTCTCAATTACCTAAAATATGTCACTGGCAACAGTAAAATTACAAGTTACAAATTATGTCCTAAGAGAGTAGAATTAATCAATAGAATATGAGAGATTTGGTGCTTCAGCAGCACAAGAGAAGAATTAAGAGGCCCCAACTCAAGAAGTTGTGAGAAAGTGTTAAAAACTCCAAATCCTTCACAATATTTAGAGAGAAGAATAACTAGCAACAGGCTAAAAAATAAATCCCCTGGCTTAAAACAACTAAATAGAAGAAGGGATGTTAAAATTTGCACAACCTGACCACACCCTTTATTTTAAAAGAATAACTTAATAAACAACTCGAAGCCAGAACTTCTTTCTAGATTTTACACCAAAATAGCTCAACAGCAGCTAGGCTAGTGGATCTAATTATGTGCTATAACAGAGGCCACTTGGAGTACTGTTCCGTTTTTGCCAGAAAATTCCCTTGCCCCCTCAAGAATTTTTTTATTAACGTTAGCAAATAAAGGAATTTCAGTACTTTATTTTATGACCACTGGCATCAGTGGTTACAATTTGAAATAACTACCGTATCTTAGCAACTCTAATCTTAACAAAATAAATGCAGCAAGGAGCAAACAGGCTTCGCGCCATACTAATGTCTCATCAACATCCGAAAAAGGGGAAGGGGGGAAATAAATGAAGGATGACTCTCACTGTGCTGGTACTGTGGAATTGGCAGCTCTCCCATGACCAAAACATTACATTTCTTTCCATTTTCACAGCAGGGGCACCTGCAATGATATATTTTAAGAAAAAAAATTTGCTTAGACCTAAAGGGGCAGGCATAAAAGAGAGAGGGAAAGGATGATTAATCAGAAAGAGAAAGATGTGAGGAAAAAATTGAAATTATATCCTGCTTATTTATTTTTCGTATGATGTGGATGCCACAGCAATGGTAGTATCTGTTAGTTGTCTCCTAAATTGCATTCCAATCAATGCTCATATTTGCACAATATGATAGATCCCCCCCTTAGACACTAAAGCCTGAGGTAGCTCCAAATTCAAATTATAACTACCATCAGAAAGAAGGCACTACATAAATTGTGAATGCATGAATGAATCCAGTTCTGTCCCTTCAAACTGGTTAGTAAATATTAAGGACACAAAGCTCTTGATTCACTTCATACCTCTAGATCAATCACTTAAAGTGTTCCTAATGTAGAACTTGGTCCAAGTGTACATCCACATCGATCTGAAGTCAACCTCAGGAAGCATACCTTAAAGAAAAGATCAGGGACTTTGTGGTTAGAAGGACTTGAGTAGGGACCTCCACTTCCTCATTTCCTAGCGCTGTGAACTTACGATAATATCTCTGAACTTCCAATTCTTCTTTAGCCGAATGGGATAGAACTCCCTAGGAAATAAAATGACAGTGAAGTTGCCAATTGGAATAATGTCTTAAAGCTTCTTAGCCCATTTCCTGGTAAGTAGATTTACCATCCAGTGAGTCCTTTCAATTGATTTCCTTTCAATTGAGTCATGTAGGCCACCACTGGCAAACATATCACACATGGCAGCCTACTCAATACTATCTTGTTTTATATTAACCAGGTTAATCACCATTTTTCAATATGTTGAGCTGTTGAGTTCTTTTGTTCACTCACTCTTGAATCTGGTTATTCTGTCCATTTCCAATGGCAAATTAACATCTTGTTTAAGCTTTAATTAACTCGTCTTTACTGTTGATTGTAAAAGCCTAAATATTGCTCTTCTAATCCAATCTTGTCCCTTCCAATCTGCTGCCAGCATTCTCTTTCTAAATTTGGCTATGTATTTTCCCTGTTTTAAATTCTCCTTTGTTTAATATATGAGCCTCCAAATTCTGAGCTATGCCTACTTTTCAAGTTCCATTTCCTGGCATTCTTTCTACCCTGAACCCTACACTCCAGTTCAAACCAGTGTGCTTCTAATTCTGCTTCATAACCCAACACTTTTTGGCAATTTTGCTCTCAACATAACATGCTTTTCAAAATTTTTTCTCCATTTATAAACTCCTTCAGAGGTGGAACATTATTTCTCCAGTGAAGACATTCCTGCGATCTATTTAGAAGGTTGAAAATATTCTACGTAAGATAATATCTATACAATATACTATGTCTTTATAGCACATAACTACAATGCTTTGCAATTATTTACTTACTCGTGTGTCTGTCCTATTAGACTGTGAGTCAGAGACTTCAGGACAGAGAATAATATGGTTCATTACTCTCATTGTCTAGCACAGTGTCTGAATTTAATACATACTCGATAAATGTTAGCTTATCTCCTTTACCATTCTCCTTCCTACCCTTCAAATACTACAAAGATGGATTGAGTTGACCTGTTTAGACTTTTATTTTGATCATTGTAGCATTAAATTCTACTTTATTTGTTAATGTAATGATTGATCTCATCTAAGAGAATACACATCTCTTTACTACAGAAAACAGATAGAAACTTATAAAAAATAACTTATGATATTATTTTAGTGCTTCATGAATATTTTTATATCTATTTTTTTTGATGACCATAACCCTATTTTGTGTGTTTGAAACCTTGAATCTTCCTTTAGGCTCTATCTCACTCTCCTTTTTTACCTTGGTCCCACTTGCTTTATATTGTATTGGCAAATGCTCATAGCATGTATTCAGTAGAAATAAAACCAATGATAATGATGATTGGGATAAAAATAGTTACCTTGTGCTATTAGAGTCATAAATTCTGAAGATTAAAAGAGACATAATGTTATATATTAAAATTCTAATAGAATTGAGTTGTGGCATTGATATGTGATTAAAAAATTGGTATAATATAGAAAAATCCTATATGTTTAAACTCCTCTAGAAAATTTTCAAATAATTCATATAATAGATAATATATATTATATGATAAAGAATACATATGAAGTGCTCAAGAGCACAGT
Source organism: Pongo pygmaeus (assembly GCF_028885625.2). Classification (NCBI taxonomy): domain Eukaryota; kingdom Metazoa; phylum Chordata; class Mammalia; order Primates; family Hominidae; genus Pongo; species Pongo pygmaeus. The sequence continues at coordinate 83,167,085 of NC_085930.1, forward strand.
TAACTTTCTGTAACACAACCTTCCTGGTGGGCTTTAAAAAAATTATTCACTAACTCTGTCCATCTCCAGGAGACTCATCATCAACCATTCAGAACTCCTCTGTTTTCATCCTTGTAAGAAATACTGCCAGAGAAACACAGCCTATAACTTACTGATAGGAGGGTGTCAAATTTCACCTTGCATCTGCTGAAGAATATCTCAAAATGGAAATAAAACCATAGAGGAAAAACTACCATTATGTCTGAAAACACAGGGAAGTCATCCAAAGTTAGAAAAAAGGAGAAAAATCAATCCAATGGCCAAGAATAAATTCATTCAAGCAACATGAATTGATCTTCTACCAGGTGCTTGGTACTATGATTGGCATTCAGGAAAATAAACTAAAGAAAAAAAAATAACTATCCTTCATGGTAGTCATGGAAACAGATAGGCGACCACTCACTGATTATTATGATATGCCCTAAGCCTTGTATTGTTCATGAATATTCCATCCAGAACCTATAATTATGAATTATTGAAAAAAGAGTCATGTCAAAATATAATATTATTTCTATTTTGTGAAGAAGAAAACATATTTACAAATATTTAAGATGGTAGGGTTGTTTTAAGGGTGACAAAAAATAAAGGTCTATTGGGTTTTTTTTCCCTCTAAAAATTTTTTTTATACCAATGATAGTCTACTTTACAAAGAATACACAAAGCCTTGCTTTCGTAGTTTGGATTGCCAGATTAAATACAGAGTGCCCATAATTGTTTTTAGTATTGTGTCCCACATATTGCTATATAAATATACGTTGTTGTCAACAACCCCTTAAATATGTTTCAGTTATCAAGTATGTTCCTCGTATTTCATGGAACATCCTTATACTAACAACTGATTCATTATTTAACTGAAATTCAAATTAAATTGTGCATCTCCTGTTTTTGTTTGATAAGTCTGATAGCCCTATTTATAGTGATGCCCATCCAATGATCAGACTCCCCACTTTTAGTTCACTCTATGTTGTTTCAGTGAACCAGCGGATTGAAGAATGATGAGATACCAAGCAGCCTACTTGGTCTTGTGTTTACAACAGCAGTGTTGTTCAAGCATTTAGACTTACACAGTTTCTTTCCAGCTTACGTTCAAACTGTTTCTGACATGTTGCTCAAGTAACAAAGTGTGACCTTTATCCTTTCCTCCTGGTGAACAAAACAGAAATTTTCTAAGGAGATAAAAATATCAAAAATTAAAAATGGTGATGTACTATTCCAAGAATCTTACGGCTGTCAATACTTTATGCTTTTAAATAGTTGCTACGGTTCACCCCAGAAGCATCTGCATATATCTGTGGGTTGTTTTTTTATGGTGTGTAGTGAACTTTGATATCTTTGGGGAATAAAAGAACTCTCTATCTGTCTATCTACATATATATATATTTAACAATGCAAGTTATTGTTATATAAATGTAGGCTGTTGTCAATTTCAGTTCCCTACCATATCAAAAGAACAAAGCAGGCAGGAAGAGCAAGAGGATGATCTAATATGCCTATGCTAATAACAAAGCCAGTGTCCTAAATTGGCAATGGCAGCCCTCTTCTGCGGAGATTGTTTTTAACACCATCAGTAGACATTCAAAAAAATTGGATAGTGACAGGAAGAGCACATTTTAAATTGTCAACCTTCATGATGTCCTTTTGAAGAATAGCAATTACATAACTCAGGGAGCTTTATTTTGCATTTGAAAAAAATATATATATATACATATATATATATAAAGCAGTTTGCAAAAATGTTATGCAAGAATCCATATTCTGATTTCTTTGTAGAAATTAAAGTTACTTATTTTTGACTATAATCTCATTTCCCTTTATTACCCAGTTACTAGTTAAGGTTGGCATCAATATTAAGTAAGCAGTACAGAATTAAAACTGCTTTCTATTTAAGTTATTAACAAATTCATTTAAAGAGGCCATCGACCATATGCTATTTCTTAATCATATTCAAAGTCGAGTTTGTGATTTTCCAAGAATCATGTACTTTTAAATCTATACAGCATTAAAACATTAAGAGTTTGTTAATATTCTAATATTTTGTTAAAGTTTTAAGTTGTTTTCTCTTAGGCAATGAGAGAGGAAAATGTTATCCAAAAGTAATTTTATATCACCAAAATTTCATTTGCTTTTTTTCTAATTCTCATCTTCTTTCGAAATAATTTTAGAAAAAAACTCTTTTAAAAATGCAGACTTAACGCCAAGAGAAACGCATTGCAAGCACCCTAAATAGTTAATGTATTTTCTAAATGAATGATTTAAAATAGCTATTAAAGGAGAGGAAATGAGCTTAGGTTTCTAGTAATGACTTCTCCTCTTCAAAATGAAATCTGTAAATCCCTGATTGCAATTCCAAATCCCCTAAGGACCAGCAGCTCTGGGACCAGGGCTCACTGGCTTTATGTCTAATAGCACCAGATAAGTAGTATGATTTTTATATATATAATTTGGGGGAATATTCAGAATTTATAGTCCTGAAGACAATTTATGAATGAATTTCCTTTTTAAAGTACATTATTCTAAAAATCAACTTTTCCACCCAAATTGTAAGCAGAGCACATAGGAATGTGAGAGGCATGGATATATACATAGAGACATATGTGTATGTATTTATATATGCGTGCACACACATGCACAAAATATAAGTACCATTTTATTCATAAGAACATAATGATTCAGCCTGTGATTGTTAATAAAAATGCATTTCTAACCATCAAATTTGAGTCTATTATTCTAAGTTAATTGCATTTGCCCTAAAGAGACTTACAGCTGGCTGTCAGCCTGTTTGTGTCAGTTTCATTTTATTCATCAGTCAATCTTGTCTCTTCTTCTTTTTACATCCCATATATTGATCAAATAGATTTGTTAGCCTACCCACAGCTTTCACAGCATTAAAAAATTAAAAATAATCTTGATATTATCATCAGATGCATTTGATTACTTCGTTCATTTACATGTTATTTTAATTGATATTTCAGTAGCAAATAGAATGCCCTTTTGACAGGCCCATAAGACTGCCATTAAATATAATAGATGTAACTCACTCAAAGAGGCACTGAGAAAATGTTAAACTGAAAAAGTCTACACTGCAGTGGTCGGCAGCATTTCAGCTTTTCAGTTGGAACAGAGAATACTCATCATGGTAAACATTAGTTCCTTACTGGAGTGCATTACAGAGTAAGGAAGCATCTTGTTAAAATTGGTCCTCAGCAATTATTAGGTGGTGAAGTGGATTAAAGAAATAATGGGCACCTTGTTCCCATTTGAGCCAAAGAAAACCAGTGGGGGAAACTGAAGAGCAGGGAGGTTAGGCTAGGAAAGTAGTTAAGGTGGAAAATCTGTGAAGAATTAGAATCTTCCATATGTGAGTCAAGTTGCGTAGAGGGGAGATGAAAGGCATCACAGGGTGAGGAGATAATTAGCAGATCAGAAGCAAAGCAGTTAAAAGGTGACCCTTACCTCCTCTGTTACTTAGTCTAGGAAACTATAGACAATTATTACAGTATTTTCTCCAGGGATGTGTGATACAGTTCCTCCACATATCCTCCTAGACACAAAGCTCTCTCAGAATTGTCATTGCATTGCTTGAATTCAGTGCTTTTTATGGAAATTCCTTTACATCATGCCAGCCTTGTCTTTCAACCTTGCTTTAGATCAGTGATGCCCAACTGAGGGTGATTTCACTCCCCAGGGGACATTAGGAATACCTGGAGACGTTGGAGAAGGTGCTGCTGGCATCAAGTGGGTAGAAGCTAGGGATGCTGCCACCCAACCCAGAATGCATAGCACAGCCCCCCACGACAAAGAATTCTCCACTCCAAAATGACGATAGTGCAGAAATTAAGAAACCTTGCTTTAGATGTGTGGCTGAAATACACTTAAAGCCAAAAAATGAAAACTACATCACAGTTCAGCAGCAGCGCAGTGAGTAGGATTTAAGCAACTCTGAAAGAAAGAGAGCAGTGCAGCTGCTGCACACAGAATTTCACACTGGCCTATTAAATAATACAATTCATTACCTAGACCCCAGGAACAGTTGAGCCAGATACAACCCCAATTTTAAGGAAAACAAAGGAAAATGAAAATTATTGCTTGATAGAAGACATTTCAAAGGCCTCCAAGACAAACCAGCTGAAAAATCCCCAATAAAAAGACTCAGCAAGAAAATTGTGTCACAGCCCCTAATCCTCAACAGACCTTAACAAGATGTTCATGAGCCAAAGACTCTTGTCTGCAGAAGACAAAAGGCACAGGAAACAATATAGTCTAGAGAAGGATTATCATTAAGAGGCAGGAGAAAGATAAAACAGATTCCTCAACCTTACAATTATAACTCCTAAAAAGAATAACCAGAAATGTGCTAAAAACCCATGTCACAAAACGGTTATGTTGTTCTGCTCTTGGGAAATTAGTATTTAGGTTAGGCCTGGGGCAATTTTTTTAAAGCCTTTTTTTGATGGTTGTTTTTTACCCACCTGCCTAGACACCCCTGCCACCAAACCCCTCCCTGGCACAGATGGCCAAGACATTTGCTTTTTCAAATACTCCATATTTCCACAGCCACCCACCAGACAAAAATTAGATTACCAATGCTTGTGTAAACTTTCCAAGCTCTGACACAATAAGATTCCAGGAAATGTACATGCACAGCTAAAAGCAGCATTATACATAATGCACTGTAATTCCAACAGACAAGTTGCTATCTTCGATAGATATACACATTTTTCATGCCAAACACATGAACGTCAATACATTTTTCTCAAGTTAAAATGGAAACCATTTAACAGATATAATGGGCACAATGAATTTCATTTTGCATTACTAATGCAGTAGAGAAGGAGGGAAGTTTTGGAAAGGATTGCAATGAGGCCAAGAACAACAGGAAACAACTTAGAAGCTATCAAGCTTGTCCAAGTAACTGCCCCAACAGATGGTCATGGGACCTATGGGCCACTGAGATTTCATATTCTCAATTATCTAATTCCACAAAAACAAATTTTCCACAAATGGGAAAAAAGTTTAAAAACTGACAAAATCATAGCTGTGTTTTTGCAAAAAGATCAAGAGGATGTCACTATGTGTTTTTCCCACCATTTCCAAAGAGATGTTATCAGAGCCAACTTGATTTTAGGGGAGATTAATCGGAGGCATGTGAATGAAATGATGTGTCATATAAAAAAGGCTGGAAAGATACTGCAGAAGCCCAATCCCCAGCCTCTGCTTTTACCAGGAGACATACATATCTTCCAAGACTCCTTTTCATCCCTATTATACATATGTCACAATAGCAGTACACATCATTGGCCCTTACCCTTACGAGGAAATTGTCTCTAGTCTTTCTGGCATCAAAGATAGTGTAGTCAGCCATTGCACACAGAAGAACTGTGTTGGTGCCACCTACTAGGATTAGATAATAAACTCTAAGGGCCTAAACAAATGTTATTATACAGTTTAGAATGAAACTTTTGAGCACAGGTTATTGGAATCAGGCAAACCTTCGTTCTAAGCCCATCTCTACTACTTAGACACTGTGTGAGCTTGAGCAAATTACTTCATCAGAGTTTCAGTTTCTCCATTTGTAAAATAAGTATAATATTTTCAACATTAATGGTTTTTAGGAAGGATTAAATGGACTCATGTGTGGAGACATTAGGTGCCTTAGTAGCTGCAATGTTTAGGAACAGCAGGACATGATTGAACACTCTGGCCCTACTTGGTTAAAGTCTTTGCTTCCACCACTTTCTGACTCTGTGAACTTGGGTCAGGTACTTAGTATCATTAAATTTCAACTTCCTTACCTCTAAAATGAGAAAAATACTAACAAGAATAACTTTAGCAATGTTATGAGAATTCAAGTGTGATAATAAAAATAAAGGGCTTAACAATTCCTACCATACCTCCCATTACATTTTAGCCCTAATAGTTCTTTTCATCATATATACAAATGAGATATAAACCTTTTTAGTGTTAGTCACCAAAATGACTGGTGAAAACATCTCAAAATATAAATGCATATACAAAGACAGACTTTGAAAGAAAACAATTGGAGAAGCATAGCACATTCTTCATTATGGTTATCATGAGTTCCAGCAATAATTTGCCTTTTGATTTTATGTTTGCCTCTAGTATATAAAGACACACCTCTAAAGAGTGAAGTTTTAAAGTAGAAATATGACAATACTTATGAAGATCCGTTCTAGTAATTCTTCCAAAATATCTCAACTCCCAGGAACTGATAAATTTTTCGGCCCGTATGTCATTTATGGTAACCCATCCATGTACAGAAGTCAGTGTCACCGCAGTCACATCACAGGCTAAAAACACTGTGACAGTAGATTGGTTACAAGGTGTAAAAATGGGTGGACACAAAAAAAATGAATATCCTTGACTGTGAAAGGCCAAGATGAGCTAGTAAGCTATTAACTTGACTCATTTATCAAATGATGAATCAACTTTTATGAGAAATATTCAGTGTTTTCATACTGTTTATCAAGTATCCTAATTCTGTCATCTTATGGGCCTTTATTATTGAAATTTTCAGAACACCACTTAATATCTTAATTATTAAATTACAGTGATGTGCCCCGGAGTATGAAAATAACTCAGACTTGTGGCTTGTTTCTGTCTTCTCGTGCAGAATAAACTAGGGGTTTCTGAAATACACCATGTTTAGCCAGGTGAAAAATAAACCAGATTGGTACGATAGTCAGCAATAGGAAGATAAACAAATTAAGTACTTATAATTGACGCTGGAGGAATGAAAGAATTCACACTTTCTTAGAGCTATTATTTCAGGCAGTCTGGTGTCAGAATTAAAAGCCAACCAGTGCATCTGTTTATATTGCCAAGGATTTTCACAGTAAGAAGGGCTAGGAAACACATATTTTTTAATTAGGGTCCAAATTCCAAAGAACACCAAAAAATAGTACGTCAAAAATATATGTTCTTATGATTTTTATTGTCCAATGTCTAAACAAAGACAAAAAAACACATAGCTCACTTCTCCTTCACAAATACAAGTGGAGAGATTTAAAAAAAAAGTAATTCTGTCGCTTTGGCCACAGACTTTTTTGTTGTTGTTGTTGTTATTCTGCTTGTTTCTGGCTTAGCTACTGTTTTTTTTCCCCAAGATGAAATAATATAGGAAAAGCTGATTAAGGAAACTTTGTTCACATAGAAAGTTCACCAGGACGGTCTGTTACCAAGCCTTCTAAGTTGAATTACAATGGTTATCTAAAATGACCACTTTACACTTTAAAATACATCTCTTATTTTAAAAATTTACATTAACTCCTTGCTTATCTTGAGCTTCTAGTTAAAGAAATGTCCTGTGTAAAATCCATACTGATGTACTGAACATTGAAGCACTCAAAACTATCATTAACCTATTTTTACTTCTCATCAGCAAAATTAGAAAATTAGGTATTTTCTTCAATTTCAAAGCTTACTCCTTTGGTCAGTGAAAGAAATAGAATACACACACAAAAAAAGTAATATTTTGTCCACAAGAGTAAATAGACTTCATTGTCTTATTTATTTATTCAACAAATATTCATTGATGATCTATCTGCCAGACACTGGACTCACTATTGGGAAATACTGAGTTGAACGAGACGTCACTGTATTTAGCATATAATCATAACATAGGGTGATATGATCTCCTACAGGAAAAATACAGGGCTCTGGGGAAGCACTTACCAGGAGAGAAATGATGAAATAGACCTGAGAGATGATCGGCCCTCATTCCCTTTGTTTGACCAAAGAGGAAACTGAGGTCTAGAAATGTTAAGCTTCAGAATCACAGAGCTCTTTAGTGAAAATGAAACTAGAATTTATCTGTCTCTAAATTCAAATTTTATACTCTCTTTATAGTAATGTACTCCCTAGAAAGTGATTGGCTTTGTTTTCCTCCAAAACAATAATGATCAAACCATGAACTTCAAGACAGTTGACTAAAGTTGGAAATGTTCTCTTTGGGAACAGAGTCAATATCCAACCAAATTGCATAACATCCTGAATGGTGGAGAAGCGTTGAGAACTCAGACAGCTGGGGTCTAATCTTGCACTTTTATACCTAACAGCTAGGGTAAGACTTGGACCCTGGGCAATAACGAAACTCTGAAAATCATTTGATTTTTTAAAACAATCTTTGAAATCAAGATAACAATATCTACAAGATACAGGTAAATTTCATGACATAGTTGAACTGAGTAGGTACTCAACATAACATACGTAAATTCCTAGCCCCACTTTTCACTATTGCAAATTGAATAGAACTGATGAAAGACCAGTTCAGCAGAAACCACATCTCAGTTTCTTTATTCCTTTCCATTCATTTTAGCATAAGATTCAGCCTCCAATTTTAAGCCATTTTTGTAGATCATTTTTGGCATACCTTCACAAAATTAAACATTTCCACTCTGTGAATATTTTAGGAGTTAGAAAGCAGAGATTAAACAATTAGATTTAGAGAATTTAATCAGCATGCATCCTCTAAAAAGAGATGGGAAGAAAATAGAGTCAGAAGAAATATATAAAATTAATTAAACCTCCTAAGCAATTCCGTGAGTCTCTTTCCATTACAGGTCATAGAAACCTAACCAGTTTAGATAAAGAGGGAATTTGTAGACTCACATATCTAGGATGTCCAGATGGAGACAAGCTTCAGGAGCAACTAAATATGGGGACCCAAACAATACATTTGGAATTTGTCCCTGTGGCTAAAGTGCCCTGCCTTTACTTTTTTTCTTGGTCCCCTTTTGGGGGTTTATTCTCAGATAGACTTTTTTTTTCTTCTTTGAGACAAGTTCTCACTCTCATCCAGGCTGGAGTGCAGTGGTGCGATCATGGCTCATTGCAGCCTTCACCACCCAGGCTTAATAGGTCTCCTACATCTGCTTTCCAAGGAGCTGAGACCACAGGCATGCATCACCATACCTGGCTAATTATTTATTTATTTATTTATTTATTTATTTATTTATTTATTTTGTAGAGATGGGATTTCTACACGTTGCCAGGCTAGTCTTGAACTCCTGGGCTCAAATGATCCTCTTGCCTCAGCCTCCCCAAAATGTTGGAATTACAGGTGTGAGCCACGATGCCCAGCCTCAGATAGATTTTTTACACATGGCAGAAAAATGGCTTCTCTCTATCCAAAGCCCAAATAGTGTTTACACCTTACATAGAAGGAGAGAACTGTTACTTCCAGTATGCTAATTTCAAGTCTCAGGGAATGCCTGGATTGGTGCTGTGCGAGTCTCATAACCATCCTAGAAAAAGCTGCTATGGCTGGGAGATAGAGGACTCTGGCTATCATATGTCTGTGTGAGGAGCAGGAGAGGGCAAGCCATTTCCACTCAAGGTATAAGGAATAGGTTCTTCACTGTAAAGTACAGTTCTCTTTCCTGAAAAAGGGATCCTGGACAGGCAAAAAAAAAAAAAAAAAAAAAAGATACCACTCAATTAGTTTCTTTTCCCTTCTCTTTTAGGATTATCCACCTCAGTTCTAAATCCTCTTGGAGATCCTGGTAAGTTCATCCTCCTTTCTTTGTGGTAGCTTCCTATAGTGACTAACGGGCACCTTCAGTGCAATATTTAAGGAAAAATACTCTGCCTTTGTCCATGCCCACAATATGGCTGCCAAGGCACCAGCATACAAATCATAACACATGCACATTATTCAAAGCTCATTGAGGTATGTTTCACCTTGGAGGTGCTTATAATCTGTGTGTGTATACATGTTAGATAACAAAAGGTTAATAATCATTTCCCTATTTAGGCAATACATGGATTCCAAGTTTACTATATGTAGGACATTAGGTTTAGCTCTGTGGGAGTATAAAAACCTTAGTGTCTGTCCTTGAATGATTGAGGAAGAAGAGTAAGAGGTATAAGACATCACTTTTAGCATAGCACGATGGACAGCACATGGAGTTAACATTTGGGCTGAGTTTTGGAGGATAAGTAGAAGTTTCACTGAAAGGAATAGGAAAAGAACGGCATGCACAAAGAGGTCAAGACAGAAAAGTTTGAAATGTGCTTTTTTTATTTGGTTAAAAGATCACACATATGAGAGAGATGGGAAATAAACATAGCAAGGTAGTGTTTAAGCATTCATTAATAGAGGTCTGTCCATATTGTGGTGTATCCACACTGGAGAATATGATGCAGTAATTCTTTAGGATGAGGAAGATCTAAATGAGCACACCTCAAGGATATACTAACAAAGGAGAAAAATACAGCTTCCTATTAATAAATACAGCTTGGCCCCATATACATTAAGTAAAAATCAGATACGCAAATGTTTGTGAATGTATGAAAAAGATCTGGAAAAGCTTTATCCCAAATGGATAATAGGAACCAAATAAATTTGTCAAAGAGCAGTGAGAATGGGGCAAGCTGCAGTAATGAAGTGGAGATGTTGCCTTGACATTGACACATCTGTGTTGCTTAAGCTATGATTTTTCACAATAGAAACTTACATACATGTTACTTGCTTAATAAAGAAATATTTTTTACATAAATAAAAGTTTTCTGCTAGGCACAGTGGCTGTTACCTGAAATCCTAACACCTTGGGAGGCTGAGGCAGGGAGGATTACTTGAGGCCAGGACTTTGAGACCAGCCTGGGCAACATACCAAGACCCCATTCCTGCAAAAAAAAGTTTTAATTAGCCAGGCATGGTGGCATGTGCCTGTGGTCCCAGCTACTCAGGAGGCTGAGGCAGGAGGATTGCTTGAACCTGGGAGGTTGAGACTGCAGTGAGCCATGATTGTGCCACTGCACTCCAGCCTGGGTGGCAGAGTGAGACCCTGTCTCAGAAAAAAAAAATTTTTCTAGTAAAATAAGGGTCAATTTACAGGCCCCAAAAGGAGTGTGGACTTTAAAAAATTAATATTATAATTATTTTTGGTTGCCAACGTGGAGGTTGCTAATACACTAAGGTTTACACATTAGTAAGAAGAACATGTTGCAAGTGAGAATATCTTAAGGCTAATAAATAGGCAGGTAGAACTCTTTAGAGGCCATTCCATATATATATATAATAAAATACATAAAATATACAATAAGTGAATATATATGAGTAAATAATATGGAGTAAGGGGAGATAATCATTATTTTTTAAGTGTAGGGAGTTTAAGGTCTCAAAGTGATGTCTCTGGGAAAGTTCTTTTGGGAAATGTCTAAAAGACAACACATCTGGATCTGTAGATCACAAGGGGCCAAGTCGATTTTAGTTTGGATTTAGCAGTCATCTATGTGAAGGAGATAGTTGAAGAATGAATAAGGTCAACGGGTCATTAGAGAGTAAGTTAGGTTAGCAAGGGAAAGAGTGAAGAGCGCTAAAGCCAAGGTCTTGGGAAAGATTATTCATTAAGAGAAGTAGAATAATGCATTTGCTCATTCATTTGCTGCTAATATTTTTCAAGCACCTTGTGACAAATCCTGTGCAGGTTTCAAAGACAGAATCATGATGGTGGGAAAAATGGCATGGTGACTGCTCATAGGGAGCTTACGTCCATTGAATCACTAATATGAACATTTAATGAACATGTATTGTCTTTGCTATGGCATTTAAGTAGCACATCAACCTTTGAAGCAATACTATAATTATTTCTTTTCTATGGATAAAGAAATGAGGCTTAGTGACGAGGGACAATTTGTCCTAAGTCATACAGCAATAAATTGTCAATGGCCTGATTTGAATGCCAACTTTGTCTGCCACCAGAACCCTTACACATTGTGCAAACTAACATATTCAAGAGTGGCCAGCAAAGGGGTCATAGAGAAACCTCTAAAATAGGAGAAAAACCAGGATTCTACATTAAAGAAGACAAGGACAGAGCCATGAGCCTGTCTGACCATATGTCAAGGATGGAAATTGATTAAAGATCATTGATTTGGTGATTAGAGCCATGTATTCATGCGTTTAACATTCATTCAGCAATTATTTATTAAGCACCTAGCATGTATTATTGCATGAGCTTCGAAAGGTCAGTTTAATTTGCGGGGAGACGGAAGCCAATTGTGAGGGATTAAGGAGTGAGTGGGTGATGAAATAGTATGTATTAAGGACTACTTGGAGGAATTTGACGATGAGAAAAATAGGGCACAAAGGATTTATAAGCTCTGGTACACCTAAGCATGCATCAAGAGGGAGGAAGCAGTCAGTAGAGTAAGACTGAAGATGCAAGGAAAGAGGATGACGGTTGATGAAGACACATCTTTTGTGGATGGTAAAAGAGATAGGGATGTAAACCCTTCATGCAAATGTTCACCTTTAAAAGAGAGAGGGCTCCCTCTTCTCCAATAGAGATTGAAAAAAATGTAAAGGAACAAAAACATTCTGCAGCAAAGTGCAATCATAGGAAACTGTGCTGATAAAATCTCTTTGGGACAGAGGTTCTCAAGCCTGGCTACACATTAGAATCATCTTCACAGTTGCTAAAAATTGTGATGCCCAGACTGCACTCCAGACCAAATAAATCAGGAAACCTTGAGGTTTCTTCAGGCTGAAGATGTCCAAGGCAGCGTTTAAAAAGTGACAGGCAAGATTTGAATAAGTGAGAAGAAGAAGAGGCATTCCATGTGATGACAACTTAACCAGCACCAATTAAAAAATTAATTTGCTTAAAACAAAGGAAACAAGGAAGAAGTGAGGGATGAAATAGAAAAGCTGGTCTGTGAGTAGATCACAAACATTTCAAATTGCTTCAAAGTAGATGTATGTGTGTCCATTACTTGTGACCATAGCTCTAGTAAGCACCAGAATTTTTTTTTTTTTTTTTTGAGCCAGGTTCTCAGTTTGTCACCCAGGCTGGAGTATAATGGCACATTCATGGCTCACCGCAGCCTCGACTTCCCAAGGTCAAGTGATCCTCCCACCTCAGCCTCCCAAGTAGCTGGGACTACAGGTGCATGCCACCATGCCTGGCTGATTTTTCTATTTTTTGTAGAGATGGAGTTTTGTTATGTTGCCCAGGCTGGTCTCAAACTCCTGGGCTCAAGAAATCCACCTACCTCAGCTTCTCAAAGTGCTAGGATTACAGGCATGAGCCACTGTGCCTAGCCTAGCACTGTAATTTTATCAGTACTGTTTACTTTTTATCCCCAAACCACATCAGAGTGGCTAGCATATAGTAGATGTTCAATAAACATGAGTTGAACAAATAGCTTAATAAATAAACAAATGTATTTTTTAGGTGTCAACCCAGCCCTCTCTTTAAGTGTCTAGAATACTTGAAAAGTGGAGTTGTCTCATACCCAATCCCAAGTCATTCATTGTAAGTACTTGTCCACATCCCACTCAGATATTTCTGGGTCTCATTAGATATGACTCCAGTCTTTTTATTCTTGATGTATGTATCAGAATTTTATTAAAGTTTGTCAAAAATGAGAAAACAATGGGCAAGGCACACACCTATCACATGACTCAGCATTTTACTCCTAGGGTTTTAGCCAAGAGAAATATCCACACAAAAACTTGCACAGGAATTTTCATAGCAGCTTTATTTGTAACAGCCAACAACTGCAAACAATACAAATATCCTTCAATTGGGTGGATAGATAAACTGAATTAAGGTATATTCGTGCAACTAAATATTACTCAGCTAAAAAAAATTGTTTAGATATGCAACAATCTGAATAACTTTCAAAATAATTATGCTGTGTGAAATCTTGACCAAAAAAAGGTACAAACTGAGTGATTCAGTTTACATGAAATTTTAGAAGTTGAGTCAATCTGTAGTAAGAGGAATGGGTCGGAGGTTGCCTACTGAAGGAAGTGGAGGGATGGATGGATTACAAAGGGACATGGGGAAACTCTGGCAGAGGGTATGAAGGAAATGTTTGTTCTTTTGATTGTGGGGATGGCTTCATGGTGCACTCATATGTCAAAAGTCATCAAATGTTATGCTTTAAAGCCTTGTCAATTATTGTATGTAATATATCTTAAATCTATAAAAAGGTTTTAAACAGTAAACAATGAAAAGGGAAGCTTTATCATCAAAATGCCAGCTGGCAAGTGATTTAAAATGAGATATTAGATATCTGTATTGTGAACTGTGTCACTTGCTTACTGTCACTGGCCATTATTCCACGCTGAAATCTTGCTCCTGTCATCTTGCTGCACTCCTATCTCCCTCAAACATCACCAGTGCCACCCACTCCACAGATTTCGGCTTGTAGCTTTTGCCCAGGAGTTTAACTATGACTCTTTCCTACACCAGGGTTTTGGGAGACCTCACTTTTAGTACCCAAACTCTGAGACTCTGTTGCCCAGGCTGGAATGCAGTGGCGAGATCTTGGCTCACTGCAAACTCTGCCTCCCAGGTTTAAGCGATTCTTGTGCCTCAGCCTCCCAATTAGCTGACACCACAGGCCCATGCCACCATGTCCGGCTAATTTTTGTATTTTCAGTAGAGACTGTTTTTCACCATGTTAACCAGGCTGGTCTTGAACTTCTGGCCTCAAGCGATCTGCCTCCCTTGGCCTTCCAAAGTGCTGGGATTACCGGTGTGAACCCCCACGCCTAGCATAGGGCTTCAAACTTTCATAGGCACTTATGATTTTAGAAATGGCAAGATTTTTTCCCTATTTTCTGTACAAAGGAGAGAATCACCCTGGGAAGACAAGCAGAAAATCTCCAACCCAGTAAGAAGTCAGTCCCTGTGAGGGAATAAACATTTATTATTGGTAAAAACAATACATATTTACATTATTATTGTGAATAATTACCCTCTTGTTGGGGGGTTTCAGGATTGATGTCTTCATCCTAAGCACTTTGGGAGGCTGAGGCGGGTGGATCATGAGCTCAGGAGATTGAGACCATCCTGGACGACACAGTGAAACCCTGTCTCTATCAAAAATACAAAAAATAGCCAGGCACGGTGGCGGGTGCCTGTAATTCCAGCTGCTCAGGAGACTGAGGCAGGAGAATCACTTGAACCCAGGAGTCAGAGGTTGCAGTGAGCCAAGATCACCACTGCACTCCAGCCTGGCGACAGAGCGAGACTCCGTCTCAAGAAAAAAAAAAAAAAAATAGGAACATCATCATTGTGCCCAGCCACATGAGTGGAGGTGTGAATATTGTGGGCATTCGACACATGTGCACTGATCATGAGGATAAAGGTTGAAGATGAGACACTTGCTGAGATTCTCTACCTTATAATAACAGTAGTAATAATAGCTACTTGGTGTGTCCAAAGCTGTTTAAAAGCATTAACATTTCACATGGTGCACATCCTCACAGAGCAGATCAATATTTATTCTTCCAAATGTGTCGAGTGTACGGTTGGGGCACCTCGAGGTGAAAACATCACGCTGCCAGTGTCACCGTGTCAGCCTCAGCAGTTGGAAAGCACATCTCCCAGTTCATTATGTCAGAATAACAAAGTGACCCTCAGCAGTTGAATATACTTATTAATGGCTAAGGGGAAGAAGGGTGGAAGGAGCAGACAATAACGCTTTGGGAGCTCCCAACACTAAACAACTGTCAAGAATACACGACTGTTATTTGGTGTAGCATCAGCTCTGGAAGGGAAAAACAGACACACATGCACACACACACATGCACACATCACAGCAGGCCTGTTCAGTAGCTTCCAGATGAGAATTTATTTTTGTGACTTCTGGTCCAAGTAATTTCATTGCCACCTAATTAGTAGGGGCAAGGGGGCAGTAATGGGACTGCCTTTTGTCCCCTTTCTTCTCTCCTTGTATCTCTGTCTCTGTGTGTGTGTGTCTTTCTTCCCTTCTCTCTCTCTCCTTAGCGTGTGTTTCCCTGATTAAGCATATCAGCTTTAATTGGTAACTAACCAGGAAAGGACACCCCAGCCTGTTCTCCAAGCCCATTAAGGGGTAATCATCCAGCACAACTAACAAGTCACTCAGACCAGAATTTGGGAATTTGGCTCTTTTGTTCTGTCAGTTTGAAGAGTACGCGGCACGTGTGATGCAATTTAGAAGGGAGCTCTTTTAGAGCTTTCACTCAGGAAGGCGTCGGGAGCTCTGGGGGTAGAGCTTAGCTCAGAAAAAGAGAAAAAACGCAAGTTTGCGTTGACAGCTTGATCCCAGAGAGAGATGGCGGGCTGCTTGTCTAGCAGGTCCTCTGGGTGTGGAAAAGGCAGGGGCAGGAGCGTCGTCTTAAGCGAACGTGTGCCGCCAATGTTAAAGGAACAATTCCCTTCCTTGAGCATGGCTAGCTGTTTGCCACTGCTGTTTCCTTCAATAAAACCTCTTTGCACTTGCTGACTGGAGCCTGTCAGGCAATAATATTTTTCACGTACATGTACGAAAATGCCCTTGTGTGTTTTTAATACATTTACAATTGATAACAATAGAGCTGTTATGTCAGGAATGGTAGAAAAGTAATTGTTGCCAATGCAGAGCAATGGTAAGACACGGTGTTCCAAGGCTGCTAGGCCCTGGAAGGTCAGTGCAGCATCCTGGAGCAGGGAATCACTGCAAAATGGGATCAGGTTGTGGTCTTTTCATCCAAATTGAAAAGTGGAAGTTTGTCTTTTCAACAGAGCTGGGTTTGTTAAGATTCTCTTTTCTGACTTGGGAGGAAGATAGTAACACAGCAGGTGTGGCGTGGGCATGAACATCCTTAGATTTGAAGACGTATTTGGACCTTGGTCTCACCATGAAGCATTGCCTTTAAAACTCAAGGAGGGTGAAGGCATGGGATGAATTCTTCCACAGACAAACCACCACTTACAGAGGAATCCACCAAAGAAACCTAGAATTGATTATCAAATTACCATTTGCTGTCATAGCAGCTCAACTTTTTTTGTTGTTGTTAAATGAAACCAGTTTTTAAATAATAAACAATAAGTAGACAACTTCTGCCAGTAATTTCAAGAGAGAGTTCCAATATTCAAACATCTATTTGGCTAGGATTGAAAAACTGTATATATATATGATTCATCTCGAATTTGTCTAATGTAACAATAATTTCATAGAGGTTTTGAGAACCAAGTAAAAGTTCTAGTGGTCAAAAAATAAGCGTTTGACACCAGCCCACAAATATATACAGATTTTTATGAAAGATATCCTGGTGAAAAAAATTTCTATTGCTGTGTATTGAAATTTCATTGCAGTGAAATGAATCTCCTATGTTTGTCTACAGAATGAAGGGAACTGCATTGGGTGGTGTTAAACTATGTTTACTTTCTTAAAAGGGCATTCGTTGTCCAATGTAAATTATGGTATCTACCAGTAAGAGACAATGTGCTATTAAATGGATGGCTCTTGTGTCTGATAGCATGGATTCCAATTTCGGCCTGACCGTTTTTAATTCTATAATCTTAAGTAAATATTTCCAACTCCCTGAGCTCAATTTCTTAACCATTTTAATGGGGATGGCAGCAATAGCATTTAAGACATAGCATTTTTAATATGATAAAATTAGATAATAATATATTATACTTTGTACAAATCTTCAAATTCAATAAATATTAAATATTTGTATCATTATAATTCCATAATAAATACTCCAAAATATTCTTGATTAATTCATATATAAGTTGTATCCCAAATTAACATGTTATTAGCTAGGCTGATTGACAGTAGCTGTTACAAATATTGATCCAAATTTAATAAAGGTGAATTCTTGGCCACCAAAATCTCAATGCAGATAGATATCCTTAGTTTGCTTTCCACCATGTGGTGACTCAGGGATCCGGGCTTTTTCTATTTTGTGGCTCTGTCATTTTTAGGGGGCTCCTCAGAGTTGTCTACCATATTTTCTGTTTTCAGCTGGCCAATAAGTAGAGAATAAAACGTGGAGAATCATATGATATATTTTAGAGGCCTAACATGCAAGGGAGGTTCATCATTTCTGCCCATGTCCCTTCAGCCAGAACTATTTGTATGTCCTGCTGAGATGCAAGAAAACCAGAAAAATATAGTTTAACCATGTGCCCAGAAAGAGGAAGCAAGTTCTGCTATGTAGCATCTAGCCAGTCTCTGTCACGAACATAAATCTTTATGAGCTAAAGAGAGGGTAATTAAAATGATCTTCTTTAGCCATATTTGAAGGATTGGATATACCAGCATATGCAAATAAGGATCATTCTGAATACAGAATATTCCTAATATATGCACTGACATGGTTGCCCACTAAATTCTTTCACACACTCACCCTCCCCAGCTATCTCTGGAATTTTCTCCTGCTTCCTGACCATTCCTCCTCTGACACCTTTTCTTTTCTTGTGTGTGTAAAATGCTGATAACTAAAAATTGTGGTAAAGTTTACAAAAAGTGTTATGCTTTTGATAAAAGAGAGGATACATCCTTTCTACTCTTCCTCAAAATTCAGTTATTGGTTCATCTTCTCTGGGAAGACCTCTTCAGCTGTGGAGGCTAAGTGGGGTACCCTGCATTGGTATCCCATTAGCCTCTGTTGTAGCATTTATTACATGGTATTCTCAGTGTTTCTTCACTGGACTCTGCTCTTGGACTAGAAGCTATTTGAAAGCTAACTTACACCTTTTAGCTGAGTTTCTCCTCAAGTACTACATAGTCTGCCACATAATAGACACTTGGTAGCATTAGCTAAAGGAATTAAGGAATTTTGAGGTATAACCCAGCTACCCATCTTAATAGGTAGAGAAAAGGAGAATGCAAATAAAACTTGACTGTTGTTAGTAAAAAAAAATGATTCATGAAAAAATTAATGAGAAGAATATACACTTCTTTCATCAAGTATAAAACTGTTATTTTGTTTCAATTTTTAACATTTAGCACCATTATAAAAAAAAAAAAGTAAGAAAACTTAAATGTTTCACCAGGTTCCAGTAAGTTGACTCTGAAATATTTTCCTTTCATTTACTTAATCTAGACATTAGAAAACAAACAAACAAACAAAGAACTTAGAAAAATTATACCAGGGGTCCTTCTCCCAAAACTGTACTATGTTAAAATACAGAGTCTATTTCTGAATCTCTATCAGTGAAGCATTATTTTTTTTTTTGGCAGCCTAACGTCAGTCATAAGACAACAATTGCTTCTGAGAGGAAAGAAAAGCTATCCTGAAGATGAGTTACTTGTCAAATTAAACTTTGATTAAAGAAAAGATTTTTTGGTTAATATTTTCCATTCTAGTGAAACATAAAATATATAATATAGTGTTATGTTTTCTTCAGCATCTTGGCATGTTTGCAATGTTTTAGTAGATAGTATAGTGGATATTAGCTCTAAAATGTCTTTCTTGATACCAAAACCTCTAAAAATTAAGGATAGTAAAGACAACTCTTAGCACCTTCTTCACTTCTAAATATTGAACTATTTAGTACATGTTATTTTAACAGTAGTAGTGACCTGTTCAATCTGATATCATTAAGATTCTCTTTTGGATATTATTTATGTTGCTTATTATATTACTATTACACTACTATATTATCAATATTATTTATTATATTATACCTACTATGAATGTTATACTATTTACCTATTAAGTTTGCTTTAGCAGAAGCAGTGCACCATGGTAGTTAAAAGCTCATGCTCTTTTCTGGAACCAGACTTCCTGTATTCAAATCCCAGCTCTGCCACTTACTACTATCTGCATCTATAATTCACAATTTGTATTACCTTTCTGTGCCTCAGCCTCCTCATTTGTAAAACATGGAGGGTAGTAGTGCTTATCCCATGGAGTTATTGGGAGAATTATCAGAGCTTATTCATTGAAAGCCTCAGAACACTATCAGGCATCTCAAAAGCCTGTAGAAATAGTTAAGTATTATTATTAGGTTGGTGCAAAAGTAATTGCGGTTTCAATGGCCAAAAACCTAATAACTTTTGAAAGAGTAATCTATGTTCAACTTTCCACTTTCTTATTTTTGGTTTCTTTCATTCAGCCCACTCACTTTGTCTTCTAGCCTTGTCCCTCTAACGAAATTGTTCTAGCAAGAGTCTCCAATGACTTCCATATTGCCAAAGTCAGTGGTCTGTTTTTCCTGCCAAAGTATACTTGCCTTCCTTGCAGCACTCGATATTTTGAATCACATTGTTTTCTTGACATATTCTCATCTCTTGAGTAAGAAGAAGTGGTATAGAAAAAACAAAAACAAACTAGAGAGACTGTTATCACAGTTGTCCAGGAAAATATAGTATAAGGAGGAGACTATAATAGGTTTAGAGATTAATTTAAAAAAGAACAGTGAGATAAGAACAACTAGAATCCAGTCTATTTCCTTTCTAATTCATCCTCCATCATGGCATTTCTAAGACAAAAATATAATCTTGTTGTAGTCCTGCTTTAACTTGTATTTCAGGTATCTTACACAGGAGTTAAGGGAACTTGGATATAATTTGTGTGCTGGGGAACAAAGGAATCTATTTCATATGTCTGCATATGGTGTATTTTCCCAGGAAAAAGATGCATGTATTTTTTCGAGGTCCATCCCCTGTCAATCAAGAGCCACTGCTCCAGTGCCTCTCCATTGTCTATAGGCTAAAATAAAAAAATCTATGGGTAAAGATCAAAAGCTTCACCAGAATTCCCACCAGTCCCTCTTCTCTCCTTTTCCATCCCACTTCTTACCATGCTCTGCTAAGCACTACTTTTTTTACACTTCCATATTCTACAAACTTTTTCTTCTCTTCAGAATATCTTGCTTTTAATTGCCACCTGGAAATTGCACACTATTTTTTTTTTTTTTTAAGACAGAGTCTCGCTCTGTTGCCCAGGCTGGAGTGCAGTGGCATGATATCAGCTCGCTGCAACCTCCACTTCCCAGGCTCAAGCAATTCTCCTGCCTCAGCCTCCCGAGAAGCTGGAATTACAGGCATGTGACACCATGTCTGGCTAATTTTTGTATTTTTAATAGAGACAAGATTTCACCATGTTGGCAAGTCTGGTCCCGAACTCCTGACCTCAGGTAATCCGCATGCCTCAGCCTCCCAAAGTGCTGGGATTACAGGCGTGAGCCACTGCGCCCAGCCTTGAACACTAATTTTTAAAGATCCAGTGAAAATTTCACTGAGACACCCGTCTGCATATTATACCCAACAGAATAGGAAATTCCTGGGCTTTGCATCCACAAAGCTGTGTGTGTGTTATACAGCTCATCACACGCTATTAAAATGACCTGAGTGCCTCTCACACACTGAAGAGCAAATTCTGAAGGCAGAGGCCAGGTCTTACTCATCTTTATGTTTCTACCAGCAGCTAGTATATTGCCTGGCACTTTATGAACATTCATAAATGTTTATCGAATGAGTGAAGGAAATGCTGATTACTGTCCTCCTTCAAATTTATCTATTAGGTGGGGATGTTTTATGTGTTTTCTGAGGGATGTGATCCACTGTTGTCTTTTATTTTTTTTAAGTGAATGTTGATTAATCCATCCTGGAAAATACCTACCATACTCTTCAATATAGAGAGGAATTGAAAAATTAAGGCAATATGTCTCATCCTGTCTACATTGTTAATGACGTAAGCATCATCAAAAGACCACTTGGTAGATGGCTAGAGAGCAAAGATTTCATAACATAATTCTTAAGACTTCAGAGGCCAGAACTCTTTCCACTAGGAACGTTTGTCTAAACAAAGCTCATTATAACATTATTTCAACAATGGCACCACCATGCATCTTTAACTGACAAATGACATTTTTTTAAAAGACATAAATCTCAAGTGTTTTTGTTGTTATCACCAAACTATCGTTCTACTTTATTGTTTCATCTTGGGGGTGTTCAAGAAACACTAAACTGCTTTTGATCTAGAAGGGAAACAGTGTTTCTTGTGAATGTGTTTAGAGAACTTGGAATTAGGCATGCTTCTGGCATCTTCACTTTTACAGAGAAAAGGATTTTGAAGCAGGGAGAATATAAACAGTATACACTGACTCTTGACACACTGTTGCTTTCTTAAACTGGAATAATAAAAATTTGCAAATGAACAAAAGAGTGGGAGGTAGATATCTGATTTACAATGTTTTTGAGATAAAGAACACTATAAAAAAAGATCAATGTGAATAATAAAGCATTGTTAACTGAGTCATGACATTTCTATTCTAGCGACTTGAACGGCAGAACTCTGCAAATGAGCACCTTGTGCCACTTTCCAAGTGGGAGGAAGACATATAATTATAATTCTCACACTGAAGAGAATTCAAGAAAATCTGGGGAAAAGTTTATTGAAAAACATATTGACATATCAGTATTATAAATTTCTCTTATTAAACCAAAAAATAAAATTTCTTTTGTGGACTAGTTCATCATGGCACAAAAGTTGTTTCATGAAAGGATGTACTTGCTTTGAAAATTCCTTTCTTATATTGAGAAAGATCTACCGTATATTTATTCTGTAACTTTCCAACACCCAAGATATATTAGAGAAATATATTTTCCAAACAGTTTTAACCTCCATTGTCTTGAGTACACGTATCAACATTGTCATGTCACCTATCCAAAATCCTCATGAAAACCTTGTATTTAGTCAAAACTAATGAATCTGTTTCACCACACTTTGCAAAAGTAAAAGAGGATATAATATTACGTTTTCACTTAACATACATTTTCAGCCATCTCCTTTCTTTGTTGGATGGGTGAGGTGGGGGGGGGGATTGCAAAAATTACAGTGATATTATCAACTGCAGTGTTTTAATAGAGCGCAAAATTGGAAATAGCATTTTGCTGAGTGCAATGGTTAAACGAATTAAAAAAAACCAAGGGTGAAATTTCTCCTGATATTTAACTCCACTGGTCTCAGAGAGTGGATTCCCAAGTATTGCAGGAAGCTCTCTAACTGACCCCATTACTGCCTCTGGCACTTGAGAAGCCAAAGGGGCAGTTGTAAAGTCAGACACTTAGTGAGCATTGCGGAAATTATAGTGTTGTGTTAAATGTATCCTCTGCAGGGTGCTTTCCTATCTTCAGAGAACACACTCATTAAGTGCTGCCAACAAGAGAATGAAGCGCTTTTCTTTAAAAAAAGGGCCACCTTTTATAGAACATCTGGAGCCCATCCAAAGGGCTTCTAGAATAGGTAGGAGAACATAATGAAATAAAGCAGCTCAGCCATGGAAGTTTGTACCATCCGCTGCAGCGTGGAGTCACCTCTCCAAATGTATTGGATTTATCCACCATTGCAGTGTGCTTGGAGGATTGAGGAAGAGTGCAACATGTCAGGTGCATGTAGAAACCTTGGCTGGGACTTCGAGTCAGCCTACTTATAAACTGAGAAGAAAATATATTTTGGCTGTTTACCAAGTCTACGAATCCAGTTTCATCCACATTCAATTATTTTCCCTCTGCTTGTTAGTGATAAAGATACACACAGGGATTTGGATTTTACACTAACCTGGTGTTTGTTACAGTATCTACTGTGATAAAGAATAGAGATTAAGATAAATGGGGAAATATATAAAGACTATAGATACTGCAGTCTTGCATATTTCCAATAGAGATAGCATATCAGGTTATAGTCAAGAAAGAAACAAAACCAAAAGGGTGGGGGGAGAGGAGAGTACAAAAGTTAGATTGATGAAGCAGAGTAAGAGAAAGAGCACGATAAAGGGAGAAAAAAGATTAAGTCTAAAAGAGTGGCTAAAAGCAAATTCACCTCTGAGAAAAACCATTAAAAGAAATCCGAAGCAGCTAACATTCATTTGTATGTGAATTAAATTGATTCTAAGCAACCAGCTTGGAGCTGACCTGGTCCTGTTCTAGGATGCTCTTAAAACTGGGAAATATGTTGGGAAAAGAAATTTTTCAGACTTAAGTTTTGGGAATGAACCTGTGACAGGGCACCAGGAAATAGCCTGCAAGACTCATTGTGTCTGCCCAAAGGACAATAATTTTTCAATCGAGTTCTCATTTTCGGTGGGGGAGACAACCTCAGCCTTTCTGAATTGAGGCACTGCACTAGTTTCCTTGAAATCTACAAGAGTAACTTTTGCTCAGAAAGGAAAAAATGGAATCATTTTTAATTCTATCTCATTTTCTTAAACATATGTAGGCTCAAAATACTGGATATGAGTGTTTATATCAGTGCTCTGCACTCATCTCAGTTGATTTTTAAGGAATCTGTGCAGAGATAGGTGGTGGTAAGCGATAGGGCTTGGGAGTCAGAAAAAAAGTGAGTTGAGTCTTGACTGTGTGACCTTGGCTAAACAACTTCATCTCTCTGAGTTTTGATTGCTTTGTGGCTCACAAATAAGAGCACAATAAGTGAAAATTTAGACAAAAAGTGTCACTTTCACATGTTAGCATCCTGTTACAGATAGACGTAAACAGTAGTATAGAACAACGACAATCATCACAAGCAGGTGTCAGAGGGTTGGCCATAAGACTTGCCACGTTTTCCATCACTGTTTGTTTAATGTAATGTATCTGAAATTTGAAGCCTGCCCCTAACTCATACTCACAGAATCAGACATTCTAAGAGTATAACATAGCAATATGTGTTTCAACAAGCACTCCAGGACATGATATATAAATTATGTAGGTATATTATTTGGGCTTACCAAGCTATCACCTGTAAAGGCATTCCTCTCAGAATGACCTTGACAATAGCAAATGGTATTCCTTTAAAACATCAGCAGTATCTTCTAATGCCTTATGGAGCTCTCTTAGGGAGGAAATACTCTTTCCAGTCTACTGCAATTATTGAATAGGAGTCACCTGTATATTTATACCGGTTTCTATCACCAAGAGACAACTTTGTACAAAGTATGGCTGGCTCACTTCAGGTTTGAATAGTCCATTAGCTAAGTGGTAAGGATGCCTGAGTAACCTAGGAGGCCCTAATATTCCATCTTAAATATTATTCTTTTGGAATTTCTATTACTGTTTTCAACCTTTTTGAGTCTCTTCAAATTTATTTGGAATTCAATTTAAGTGAGATTAGCCCAAAGCAGATCTACAGTAGTGAAGAATTGCTTTACCAAAAACCAACCTATCCGAAGTGCTAACTTGTAAGCACATAGACACAAACAAATCCATAAATATCAATTATTAAAATAGATTTAAAATGCATAGTTTTCAACAACTCATTTGACAAAAATAAAAATGCCAATGAGCTCTTAGCAATGAGCTAAAATGAGTAGTTTTATCTTCATGGTAACATAGAAGAACTTCCAAAGTAGAGGACCTGAAGTTTCAAAGAGTCTTCATCTCCAGTTGCCAAAAGCAAGTACGAATTTTACCCAAACCTACAATTCTCCAAGGCTCTGACTGTTCACCTGCCTTAGATTTTCAGAGAAAGCAACCAGCAGAATATCTTTGCCTGTGTAAGCCTGGGGAGACGGGGAGAAGCTGTGGAACATAAAAGCACTGGGAGAAACCTAAAGCATAAAGGGTGGGTGTGGCAATGGTTAATATTGTTGTTGTTATTTACTAAGTGGGATAGAGCCAAAGCACTCGCCTATGGAACGCTTGAAATTTTTCTGTGACAACCTAATTGATCAAGGTGCTTAAAAGGGAATGAGGTGACTAATCTACCCAAGTGATAGGATGAGTACTAACACTCATTATCTATTGGGTTGGCACAAATTGCGGTTTTTGTAATTGAAAGTAACAGCAAAACCTCAATTATTTTGCCCCAGCCAAAAAATTTAGCAATGTCCTGTAAATGGCAAGACCACCTTAACAATGATGCTCGATATAATCATGGTCCCAAGGATTGGGATAACAGCCAAATTGCCTTATCATCCAAGATCTACCTCATTGTCCTTTTTCCCCTTCCATTTGAACCTTGGCATCATTGACCAGTCACTAGTCATTCAGGGGAATTATATTGGTATCCAAAATCAGGTTAGAGATGGCACAGAAGGAATGCCTGTAGGTAAGCTATCTGTTGGCATGTGTATCTCCTTTAAATAGGCCATAAAGCTCCTGAGGGCACAACCAGGCCTCATTCATCTTTGTATCTCCTGCATATATCACAGTGGTTAAGAGGAAAGGCTGTAGAATCCAAATGCCTAAATTCAAATTCTTCTTCATAATCTTTACTAGTTTAGTAAAAAGGCAATGAATAAGGCACAGCACCCTTCTTCTCTAAGATGTATTCTCCTCACTAGGAAAATTGAACTTATAATAACTTCCACATTGGGTTTTTGTGAAGATTAAACGAGAATTCATTTAAAGCACTTAGGCAAAGCTTCTCATAGTGTGAAGTGAATGTTAGCTATCATTATTTTTATTATTATAGCAGGCACTAATGAATAAATGAATGGATGAATGGGTATGTGGGAGAGGAAACTAACTGACATCTATGGTTTATTCCACATCTAAAATTTTATACTTCTATTCAGTTTCCAAAGAACTTCACGTCTGAAAATTTCTCATCTGAAAATATTTCACCAGTGCTGGCTATTATTGTACCTGGTTTAGATGCAATATAATATGGGAAAAAGCAAATAGACTAGCAGCCTTAGAACCAGATTTAAAACATGTCATTACCTACCACTTAGTAAGCTGACGCATAGCTACTACATTCATTCACCCTTTACGCCAAGCCCTGTGCTAAGCTCAGGAATGCCAAGGCAGGGTTCCCCTCCCCGATGGTGGGAAAGACACACCTACAACTGAATGTCATGGAAGCACAAAAAAGGAAATGACCTTCTTTTATGTAAGTCAAGGAACGCTTCAGAGAGACTGAAATCTTCATAAGCGTGGGCAAAGGATTTTATTCATCCTCATATTTTCACTGCCTGATACAGTAGCAGTCAGCAAATATTTGTTGAATAAAAATTAATTGTTGAAGGTTTCCTCATACATGATACCCAGATGCCATTCTAAAGGGAGACCAAACACCTCAACATACTAACGTACTTCCTGGGTCCTGACTATGTTTCCAACCAGGGTTAGTTTTGTATGTTGAAATTCACTTCAGTGCTTTGGTAGTAAATTCAATTTTGTACCAGTTAGAAATTGTGTACCAGTTCTTAATTTTTGCTGTCAGTCAGCAAAAATACAACTTGAAGTAATTTTTTTTTTTTTTTTTTTTTTTTTTTTTGTTTTTTGTTAGAGGTAAGATCTTGCTCTGTCTCCCAGGTGGAGTGCAGTGGTGCCATCATAGCTCACTGCAGCACTGCAGCTTCAAACTCCTGGAGCCAAGTTATCCTCTCACCTCGGCCTCCCAAAGCACTGGGATTACAGGCATGAGTCACCGAGCCTAGCCTCGAGAAAGTTTTGTTAATGTAGCATATTTTCTTCTGATAATACATGAGACTATTGTACTCTCACACAGAAAAGACAAACTGAGGATAAAATTCATGGAATATAATCTTATGCTCTCAAAATTTTAATACATCTCACCACTGTTTTCTGATGCTTAGTTTTGTACAAAAAAAATTTGAGGCCAACTTCAGGAACAGTTATTTCTCATTTGATCTAGTTCTCCTTGCCTGGGTACTTGAAAGATCTTTTTTTTTTTTTTCTTTGTAATTCAAAATATTTTTTAGAATTGTGGGTCTCTTTTTACTAAATTTTAGGCAGTGGAGCACACTCTCAAAAATTGTTTCTGCTCAGGAAATACATTGCAGTACCATCTTTGAACAAAGCTTATGCTTAGATGGTTTTGGTTTCTTCTCCAGGAAACTGTATCTCTTAGGTGAGATCTATATGTTCTGACCTTTGAGTTTGGCATCATTTTGTCATCATAACTTGAATTCTTTGTCCTTCACTTTTGAACTGTGGGAGAGTTTTTCAGAATTGCTCTTAATCTCTATGTTACTAATGATATTTTCTGCAATGTCAATTCTGTATTTTACTGCTTCTGATGCAGATTTTAATTCCGGCATTTCAATTTTGAATTCTTCCGTATCTCTCTTGGTTCACACATGTCCCTTTGGATCCATTCTGTTGGTTTTTCATCCCAATTTGTTTGATCCTTAAGATTATTTCTCAGTATTTCTCTTTTCTTTACAAAGTTATTCTTGCAATCTAATGAAAGCCTTGTACAATTTTTGAAAAATTTCTTCTGTTTATGGTAACAAATTATTTCTGGATCGGTTAAGGTGACAAAGAACTACAGCTCTCTTGGTCACATCAAAAATCAACACCTCTAAAAAAAATAACAGCCTAATTTTCTTGTTGACACAAAATATGGTTTGTGAATCAGGAGCATGCAGAAAACAACACTAACTCCATTTTACTTTCAGCAGAGCTCTGTAAGTGCTAGACTGATTGGATTATTCAGTTCAATTCTAATGGGTTGATATTTAGTGTAAATCTTTCCCAATACTATCAAACCCAAATTTGCAGATGTGAGCATTCTCATTTTTCCATATTTTTAAAGGTGTTTTAGAAGAAAGCTAGAAGAGGCTGTATCAAGGACTGTGATGCAGACAATACCTTAAACTTGAAAGCCTTGACTATAATGACTATTTGGTGTTTAGAAATAATTTTTTTAAACCCGCCTTTACTAACAATTGGAACAAATGAACATTCTTTTTTAAAGGGGACTTTTTTTTTTCTTGAAATGGCCCAAACACTTCATAAAATTGTCCTGTTATTTTTAAGACCTGAAATTTTAACTTTGTGGTAGCTTATTTTAACACTCTAAAATATATTCAGAATAGTTCACCTCAACATGCTTGAATGCTGAATATTTTATGCTTGGACAAAGAGCAAACTGTAGGTCTTTCGCCAAGCACAGTCAATGTACTTGAGTATGGGTTACCAAAAATGCTGAAGAATTTTTTTTTTCTATTTATTGTTATAGCTCAAATCCTTGTGTCTCTTGTAGGCTTTAAGTGACATAAATATGCATTTCCATCTGCACATCCTTGTCAGGAATAGTTCTGCTGGGAGGTGTTATGCCACCCAAGTACTTCCAGAATAGAGTCTGTTAATCCTGTTACCACTATAGAAACTCAGAGGAAAAGTCTACTCAGGCCACTACTGCAGCTGCTGTGGCTGTAAACGTTCCAGCAACCACACCCTGGGTACCGAAAGGAAGCAAAAGAAAATTGAATATTTTTAGTAGAAGAGGGATGTAGAGTGCCGACCTCAGTCTATTACTCAGACCAGCGGTCTCCAGATTTTTTATTGTAAAGCTTATAAACCTTTACTAGTAAAAAAGGGAAAAATAGCAAGCCCACCTAATGCATGCATATATGCATCTATATACATCCACGTGCACATGCATACACAATGGAGGCATATGCTACCATATTCACTGTACTATACATTATAAAACATGCAGAAATAGTTATTATATTAGGATTTAAAAATAGAAATAAGTGTTCTAACCCCATTGGATAGGTTTGCACCTCCTCCAGGTATACATATGCCACTTTGGAGACCACTGGGCTAAATTTCCACCAAGTGGACTATCAAGAAAATAGATCTTAAATCCCCAGTGAGGCCTTTTGATAGATTCCATAGTTCATTGGGCACACAGAGTAGGCAAAAGGAGTTTAAAAATAAGCATACGGTTTGCTCCTCTGTTCCCTCGCTCCTGTGATTTCTTGTCCTTCCAACAATGTGGCTTGACTTCTGGCCTCTCCAAGGCCTCTGTATAGATCTTATTTCTATCCTACATTTATACAGGCACATCACAAATGGATATTAACTTGAGATGCTGATAGGGAGCCTCCGAAGTCCATCCAACAGTATGTCACCCCCAAGCCCTCATAACTCAGAGACAGAACTAGCTAAATAAACCAGGTTCAATGATCATTCAGTAAGTATTTTTCAACAATAATTTACTGATTTATAAATACAGAATGGATGTCTTTCACTGCCCAATTCCATATCATGCAAGAGATTTCAGATTACCAATGAATCTAGTTGTGAAACAAAACTTTCACAGAAAGGTGGTGGATATGAAAACACTTTCTACCTCTTATAGTGAAAAACTGTTTTTTCATCTCTGGGAAAAATTGGACACTTAAATCAAAGTTCCTTTTAAATTGATAAAAATAAAATATTTTAGTAGTAAAACCTAGAAAGATCAGAGAATAGACAAACTTCTTCCAATCCCTGTTGGTACAAGTCTAAATGGACACAATCTTTCTGGAAGGCAATTAACAAATTATATTAAAAGCTTGAGAAATTCAACCATTAATTCAATAGGTCCTTTTCTATTAATTCAACCTACACAAATAAATAAATATTTTAAAATCATGACAACAATGCTTATTTCAAGAGTATTCATGGTATCAAAAAAAGAAACTATCTACATTTGTACTGAATGGGGGAACTGTTAGTTTAGGATTCACCATGTAAGAAATGCTAAGCATTCTTTAATTCCCTGTATATTGAGTACCTACTGTGTCCCAGGTCCTCTTTTAGGATATAGCAGTTAACTGACACAGACAAACTTTCATTAGGTGGCATTTTGGTCAAGGGTGGGAAATACATGTACACCATAAGCAAGTAAACAAATAATCAAAATATTTTTAAAAATCACTGTGCAGAAAAATGAAACAGAGTGATGTCATAGCAATGGCTGGTGATCAGGGCTATGAGATTAAAGGGTTTCTGAATCTTGGCACAACTGACATTTGAAACCACATTTTTTATGGGTTTTGGTGGTGAGGGGAAGGGGTCCCTGTGCATAATAGGTTGTTCAGCAGCATCCCTGGCCTCCACCCACAAAATGCTAGTGCACCTAGCCCAGTCATAACAATAAACATTACCTCCAGACATTGCCAAATATCCATTCCGTTGGGGGGCAAAATCTGCCCTGATTGGGAAGCACTGTTTTTGATGTAATGTAAGGGAAGGCCTGCCTCACCCAGGAGGTGACATCTGAGCAGAGACCTGAGTATGTTTTTCAATAAGCTTTAGGATGAAGGGAAATGGTTACGATACAACGGTAACATCTATAATGCATTATATTCAATATAATTCCACTTAAAAAAATCTCTATCTAGACAGTATAGCCTATTAGTTAGGAACATGGACTTGGAGCCAGGCTGCCTTAGTTAAAATTCTAGCTCCATCACTTACTGGTTATGTGACTCTGGGTAAGTTATTTGATATCCCTGTGTTTTCTGTGTCCTCATGTGAAAAATGGGAATGACACTAGCGGTACCTACCACATAGGGTTGCTGGGAGTATTAAATGGGTTAATATACGCAAAGCTCTTAGAAAAATGAATGACATCTGGGAAGCACTATAAGTTTATATATATATAAATTATAATTAGAATATGTAATATTAATCAGATATCTAATTAGAATAGTATATTTATTATTAATCTAATTATGTTGATATATATTCTAATTGTATATGGATTTATATATAAAGTAGAATTAGAATATATATCCTAATATGCAAATATAAAGCATAAATATAAATATGTAGATATATACATATAAATCTATAAATATAAATTCCACATATACCAGATATTTACATTTTTGTGAAACAAATATAACAACATGTTAAAAATGGTAGAATTATAGATTTTAATTTATTTGTATCTTTTTGTATTTTCACAGTTTTACAGATAGCAATGCAAATGTTGCATTCAAATCAAAATAAAATACCAAGATGTGTTTTACCACAAAAGACAGAAATTTATAGACTTTTACTAGGATCAGTTGGTCTACAGAGAATGTGGAAAGAGGACCGCTGGGATGTACTCAGAAAACCACCCCTAAGGATGAGTCCATTGTCAACCGAAAACCAAGACATCCCACTTTTAGTCTGTCAGTTCATTAGTTGGCTAAAATGTATTTATTACTTGCTTTCTGCCAGACACCATGCTAGGTTCTGAGAAATTGAGCTGAATGGCTTATGTATTTCCTCAAGGAGTTCACAACAGAAAGTAGAGGAGAAATACATCCACAATTAATCACAGTACTATAAACAAAACTAAGGGCTCTAGTAAGGATATCAACCTGGATTTCTAGGGGCTCCCAAAGGAAACAATTGGGATTGGAGTTGCAGGGGACAGTTGTAGGAAGCTTCTTACAGTGGGCTTTGAAGGCTAAGTTTGGAAAAAGCAGTTATTAGTTATCAAATAGGAATTCTAGGTTCGAACCTACAAAAAAAGTACCTCCTAATCAAATACCAGCAGGATCAGTTAACCTGGAGAGGGGTAAGTCAGAAAGGACAAAGCAGTTTTATTTCAGAAAAGTATCTCAAGCTCATATCAGAGTGCTTCGTTTCTGAAGCAGTTTCGAAATGCAAAGTTTGACTGCCGTAGGAATTATAAGACATAAGTTCAAGTACTAGCTCTGCCCCTTACCAGCGGGGTAATCTTGGGCAAACCACTAAAATCTCTGACCCTCTATCAGTTTCCTCATTCATGTAATAATGATAATAATACTTTGCAAAACTGTTGTGAGCTTCAAATGTGATAATGCACGTAAGAGACTTTAAGTGACATTCAGATAGTTCGGATGAATAAATTGTGATGGTTTTAACATAATAGAGAATATTTTGAATAATTATGGTTTATTTTTAACATTTATATTTAAACACTGATAGTAAAAAATTGACTGTATATGTAATACCAATCATGCATGAGTTTATAGCCTGATTGGCTTCATTTATTTTTTCAGAGCCCTAAACCTATTATTAATCCAAGTGCATCAAACTATAAAAACTGCTAACCATTTTTTTTCTCAGATAACATAATCTTTATTTCTTGAGACACTTTTTACAAATATTAAACTGAAGGTAACTGCATAAAAATGAAATGGAGACTCATAATTGCAAACTGCTTTCATGTCTGAAGAAGATTCATCTATCTCTTAGGAGTCAATTGTTCCTTGTTACCAGCTTATGATCTAGCTATAAAAGTATATCACTTAGCCTATGTCTGTCTACAGGTGCAAAGTATAGTGGCAGGCAGAAAACTGAAGTAATTATCCAGAATAGT
Source organism: Pongo pygmaeus (assembly GCF_028885625.2). Classification (NCBI taxonomy): domain Eukaryota; kingdom Metazoa; phylum Chordata; class Mammalia; order Primates; family Hominidae; genus Pongo; species Pongo pygmaeus. The sequence continues at coordinate 83,199,909 of NC_085930.1, forward strand.
TGGACCAAAAAAAAAGCCCACTTCAGCCCCAAAACATTGAAGTTGCTTTGCAGGTGTCGGGGAAGCTTGGGGAGGGGGCCATGCTCAGCCTTCTTCCCTCAGTTCTTTTGCACTCTTTAATCCTTTTCACCTTGAACACTCACTTCCATTATTTCTGGAGGAATAATATACTTTAGCCTTTTCTCTCTTTTTAAAAAAAGATTTACCAAGCCTGATTGAAAAGGCTTAAAATGTCCTGTTGTCATGGCCCTTGATAAACATTTCATCTAACGTTTCTTGAGGCAGGGTTTTAGTTGAAGTGCTACAGAAGACAAATCAAAACAATGATTTATACAACTGTGACTTTAACCTGAAAGTCTTTAAAGGATGTCTTCCAACCAGAGCTGCCATTTGAAAATTAAAGAAAAAATGTCAAATATATTTATCTTATTTATCCTCCCTCCCAAATTAGATTTAATGAACCCAAGGTTTTGTCTTATCCAATCTATCAGGATGTAGCAATTGAATACTCCGTAGTTATTTATTTCCATTCATTTCAAAAAGGTGAGGAAATTTTAGAAGGCTTCATCCCTCAACTGGAGAAAATTATCCACTCAGCTTTATTACTCAGCTTTCAAAGAAGACAATATGTTTTTCTTGAAAACATAGCTTCTTTGAGTATCAATCACCTTTTATTATGCTTTTCTCAATGTCAAGAAATCTTCATCTTCCTAATTTTGTTCTGTCTTCAGCCATAGTATGTTTTCAAATTTTACTCAATATAAAAATAATAGTGATCTACACATCTAAAGAAAGATGATTCTGACCCTGGCTGATAATTTTCACCATGTTTGATCATGTTGAATGATTTCCTGTATCTTATGTATTGTATTATTACATACCAAGCTGTGGAGAGTATAATCATACATTTTAACAACAAAAATCACCTCTAACATTTGAATGAACTTCACAAAATTTTCATACAAAGGAAAAAACTTCTTTCCTCTATACAGTGTCACTTCAATTAACTCCTTTTACTAACCACAATAGTTTGTTAATGGTTTGGTAGCTTATACGTTGAAATGTCACTTGTCTGCCTTGGTCTGATTTCAGCCACGGATAATTACAGTACTAAATTCTAAGCTGGAGTATAGTTTAAATCCAAGGGAAAACATAATTCACCATTATAGCTTAAAAAATGGTCTATGCATTTGAAATATACACTCACTTTAAATGTTTTGGCCTAGAACTAAAATTAAAATCACCCTACCTTAAAATCTTATTTAATAATTTTCATATACGCTTCTGGAGTTTACTGCTCACAAGAAAAACTTAGCAACAAGCTACCTGTTTCCACAGGCAACTTGGCAATAGAATTTGTAGGTTAAATGAGAATGAAAAGATCTACTCAGGAGGCTGAGGTGAAAGGATCATTTGAGCCCAGGAGCTCTAGTCCAGCCTGGGAACATATCAAGAACCTGTCTCTAAAAAGAAAAACAAAATAAAGAGAGAGAGAGGAGGGAGAGAGAATGGAGGCCAGACATGGTGGCTCATGCCTGTAATCCTAGCACTTTGGGAGGCCAAGGCAGGTGAATCCCTTGAGCCCAGGAGTTCAAGACCAGCCCAGGCAGCATGGTGAAACCGAGTCTCTGCACAAAATACAAATAATAATAATGCTATAATAAGCTTGCTGTGTTGGTGCACGCCTATAGTGCTTGCTACTCAGGAGGCTGAGGTGGAAGGATCACCTGAGTCTGGGAGGTTGAAGCGGCAGTGAACTGTGATTGCACCACCACCACTGCACTCCAGCCTGGGTGACAGAGTGAGACCCTGTCTCAAAAAAAGAGAGAGAAAATGGGAAAATATCCAGGTAATAGTGAGCCATTAATACTTCTGTGTGTGTGTTCATTATGTGTGTGTTTTGCTTTCTTTATGACTAATATGATGAGAAGAATATTATCCAAAGTATAATTTTGATTATAATGCATAAGATATCTTGAAGAGAGTTGTCACTGTATTCAGAGCCAATGACTGCTGAAAAACAGTCCAGATGTGAGGGCAGAGAGGATTAAATCTGAGTGGTAGTAATGGAAATGAAAAAGCAGACATGGACTTGAGAGATGTTTAGTAGGAAGAATAAATAAGAACTTGTAAGTGATTGGATGGAAGGATAGGGCCAGTCAGATAATAGTTTTAAGCCCAGGGAACTGGAAAAATGACAATACAATAAAGACAAATTGAATTGTGAATTCTCCAGGGATAGCCAGAATTATTCCAGTTTGGGGAGAAGAATGAGGGGCTTAGTAGAAAGAGGCATCTTAATTGAAAGGATTTTGCTAGTTACCCACATAAAATGTCCAATAGACAGTTACAAGTGTGAAACTGTAATTTGTGATGACTGTGAGCTTCTTGAGGACTGAAACCATTTGTTGTTCTTCTCTGAATTCTGCAGTGGTTAGCGCAGTGCCAGGCATGTAGTTTATGCTTGGCAAATATTGCCTGCATCTCTGGCTGGCTGGATGAAGATTTAGTGGCCAACTTCACAAAGAAATCAATGACGTTGTGAGTGTGGACAAATATGGCCTTCAAGGGTAGGGTAGGAAGAAAGAAACTAAGAGGACAAAGTCTTAAGGAAAAAATACATGGAAGGAGCTGGAGGAAAACAGAAGCTGATAATGGAGATGGGGTAGGTCAGTCAAGGAATTACACCAGAGAGGGAGAAGGAAAGGACAAAGGAAAGGAAAGGACAAAGGGAAGGGAAGAAGGGAAGGGAAGGGAGAAAGAAAAGCAGAAAGGAAGGAAAAGGAAAAATGAAAAAGGGAAGGGAAGGGAAAGGAAAGGAAAGGAAAGGAAAGCAAAGGAAAGGAAAGGAAAGAAAGGAAAGGGAGAAAGAAAAGCAGAAAGGAAGAAAAAGGAAAAAGGGAAAGGAAAGCAAAGGAAGGGAAGGGAAGGGAAGGGCAAAGGGAAGGGAAGGGAAAGGAAAGGAAGGGAAGGGAAGGGTAAAAGGAAGGGAAGGGAAAGGAAGGAAAGGGAAGTGAAAGGCAACGGGAAGGGAAGGGAAAGGCAAAGGGAAGGGAATGGAGAAAGAAAAGCAGAAAGGAAGGAAAAGGAAAAAGGGAAAGGAAAGGAAGAGAAGGGAAGGGGGAAAGGAAAAGGAAAAGAAAAAAGAAGGGAAAGGAAAATGGGAAAAGAAAGGAAGAAACAAGAATAGAATCAGAGGACCTAGAGAAAAGGACAAAGTACTTATTCATTATTTGAATGCTTTTATCTATAAAGAGTCAAATGAGAGAAAACATAGATGCAAAAATTACAAAGTCACATTTAGTGATCAAAAATGAAAATCATTAAAACATTTTCTTAATAACTTAGAGTAAATAAATTAATAGCTTCTGTCACACTGATTCATCTGTTGCATGTGGGTACTCAATAAATGCTAATTGAATTAAATTAATAACATTTGCTCAACAGTAATAAAAACTTAATTAGCTGTCTATCTTTTCTCTGACTTAAGTTTATGTCCATTTGTTCTTGCAATTACCTGTAGCCTAAACTGTTTAAGATTCACTTTAATTTTTTTCTAAGAAATATAGATGAGCTTCTATTTTTTGTCCTAATTTTGGTTTGTTTTTAACTATTGGTAAAAATTATTTTCTCTAAGTTAATGTCAAGAACTATGAATAACATCCCAAATATAGTTTCACGAGTTCCTTATTTAACTCTAAAATAATTTTCTCTACAGAAGATGTGATACTACTTTTTATGTTTCTACTTTGAACTTATGCTACTTTATAGTACTTTGGGTGCAATGTCGAATAATACAATAAGGGAAGGAATCTGAATCTGATGAAATTACTGTTAGCATCATCTATAAAAGATGGAAGATGTCAGTAACATTCACCCAAAAATTGTGACTCACTTCAGATGTCAGAATTCTGGGTTGAACAGACTGGGTTCTCAAATGTGTGTATGTCAGATGACTTTCTAATGAGCAACAGATAGTTCCCACTGAAGAATGAGAAAAAATAAAAATATAAACAGATATAGAATTAAAATAACTTTATGAATGGCAGTTTAACTTCTCCATAAAATTCTCTCAGTACAAGCCTAGTGTGCTCCAAATGGTTGCTTAATGTAGCACACCACTTACATTCAAAATGCTATACTTAAAATTGTCACAAAATTAAAAAGAGAATCATATACCACTTGGCTGTATACTGTATTCTCCGCATGTTCTTACATTCCAGTAACCTCTATCCAACTTTTTTTTTTGTTACTGAATTACTTTGTGCAAAAGCAATTTAAATTACATGCAGCCTGACTACGTGTGATAATTTGAACTGATTGTTAATTAATTCTGTTAAGTAAATAGCTGCTGCAATCTCCATACTCATCAAGGTCTCGTTATCTATCAGCTCTTTCTGAGCTGCTCTCTAATGTATGGGATAAAGCAGCTGTAATGGAACAAGAAGGATTCCCTGAGTGTGCAAAGAAGGTAGTTTTGCTTTGCAAAGACTGCTAAGGGAAAGGCGAGTGTGTAAAACCCAGCTATTTGCAAGGCTCGATTTTGGGCAGGTGACACATCACAGTATTTAGGGTGAGAAGGTTTTGCTGATGTGCATTCTCAGCAGTTAGGAAGGAGAGATAAAAGCTAAGAATAAATCAGAGAAAACATTGCATAATATGAAAGGGAAAAGGACAAGCACAAAGCTTTTGGATCCACCAGTAGTAGAACTGAATAAGGAGGAGGCCTCGAACAATTTACCTAAATAAACTCTGTAAGCCTTGGTTACCTTCATTCATCTGCTAACTGGGGATACCCATTCATACATTTCCCATCTGTTCAAGGAGGCTAACAATATCTACCTCCTAGAGTCTTTGTGATACTTAAGTTCAATAAGGTATATAAGCGGTAACATAGAACTTGACATAAGATACCTGCCACTCTGTGTGTGCTCGTGTGTGTGTGTGTAAAGCAGTGGTTTTCAACCTCGGTGATTTCGTCCCACAGGGGAAATGCAGCAATATCTACAAACATTTTTCAGTGTCATGAGCTAGAGGGTCAGGTGCTACTAGCATCTAGTAGATAAAAGACTATGATGCCACTAAACATCCTACAATCTCTCCATGCCAAAAAACTATCTGGCCCAAAATATTCATGCTGCTCTTAGTGTTCTAAGACATCATTTGAATGTCCATTTATCTGCAATATTAGCTGATTACTGGATGTCTTGATACCCAAGTAAGAAAAATAAACTAATTATGATTTTCATCATCATCATCGTCATCATCATCATCATTATATCATTAATTTGGTGAATCCCTCTTGGGTTAGAGGAAGCCTAGTGTTCTCTCATCTGTAGGGCTGATTCCACTTCAATATTCAATACTACATTAATTGCTTTCAACGATAGATGTTTTCTTGAATCCCTATCTCTGCCAATCCTTTTTATGGTGGATGAAACCACAACCAAGAAATTTAAAGCCAGCACATAAAAGGAAGAGAATAAAAATTAAACATTGTTGAAAACCAAGGCTGTTTGGAGGATCAGAAAGAAACAAAAATGACCTAAGACAGTTGTGTATACCAGACTGATAGTTCTGGTGCCAGTTAGGAGTCTTTGGAAAGCAACCATCTTAAGATTGGTTTCTGAATATCACTGATGGACAAGTCAGTGGGCTGTTCTCTCTCTTTTTCTTGTCTCAAATGCAGAAGATCCCTGGCATCATGGTTCCCAAACTTGTCTACATGTTGGAATCACCTGAGAAGCTTCAAAAATTCTCCCATCCCACCAAGGATTGTGATTTAATTGGTCTCCTGAAGAGGGGAATACCAGAGCTTTAAAAATCCTGAATTTTAAAAAGATTTCCCAGGTGATTCTACTCTGCAGAAAAGTCTAGAACCCATTGCCTTAGAAGGCAGAACCCACTAGACATTTCCACTGGCCCTAAACTAAGAAACAACCTTGGAAGGGAAATAAAGATGGACTTGGCAAGAATATGTTTCTTGCACTGAGCTGCATAAGCATGGTAAAATCAAACCAGGTTGCCAATTGTATTATTAATTTCAGTCACTCAATGAGCATTATTGAACCAACCAGGCATTGTGTTAACAATGGGAATGCAATTCCCAAGGACACCTCTTGACCACGTCTCAATTGTGCCACCAAACCACAAGGACTGTTGCTTGTTCAGGTTTTAAGTTGTTCCTGGGCATCATCAGCCTGTAAGGAAGTTATAAGTTAACTGCAGCATGACCCAGTCTGGTCCTCTCTTTAACATGATTTTATGATATGCTTCTCTTTTATACATTTCTCAATCCTGTAACTTACAGTTATTTCTTTGACGATTTGTTTGATGCTCATGAAGGTCAAGGTCCATGCCTGTCTTAGTCATACCTCTATCCCCAATATACAGCCCAGCGCTTGTTGCAGAGCAGACTCCCAATCATTACATGGCAGGAGAATGCATACAGTTGTCCCTCAGTGTCTGAGGGGAGTTGGTTCCAGGACTCCACAGATATCAAAATTTTCAGATGCTCAAGTCCCTAATATAAAACGATGTGGTATTTGCATATAACCTATGCATATCCTCCCATATACTATACTTGACCTTTAGATTATTTATCATACCTAATACTACGTAAATGCTATGTAAGTGGTTGTTATACTATATTGTTTTTTATTTGTATCTTTTTATTGTTACATTGTTATTTGGGGAGCTTTTTCTGAATATTTTCTATCTGTGTATCTAGGATTTGTTGTACTGGGGATGTGAAACCCACAGATACGGAGGGCCAACTGTATAGGAGATGTAAAATACATACAACACTTGGGGCTTCTCAGCCTTCTCTATGGCTCTCCAAACCAGAATTTCAGTCAAGAACTTTGCTAGAAATTCACTGAACATCTCTAGCTATTGTGCCAGACAGTTACGTGGAAATAAAGCATGTTCCCAAGAAGCATACCCCCAAAGCCATACAGGCTATCACCTGAATAGGAACTTAAATACCAAGGCAGAGAAAGCCACTGTGAGGTTATGAGGACAGAAGCAGGAATGAGCTTATAGACTATTCATTTATATGCATTTTTCTTTTTACAGAGGAGGAAAATGAGGCTTGTAAAAACAAAGTAATAAAGTGACTTGATTGAGCTCATATGAATAACTCAGCAGTATTGCCCGCCATATAAGATCCTTATCCTGCTCCTCAGATTAATAATACACTGTGACAGGAGGCTGGCAATGTACTATGAGATTTTGTTGATCCAAGTGAATGAATTGCTTGATTCTCCCTGCTTATCACCAAAAAAAAAAAAAAAATAGTAGAAATAAGTGTTACAAATTATCTTGATAGGTAAAATTTTCAATGTGTATAAAATTTTATAATGATTGCACTCTTCTTTCTTATATTTTTATTCAAAATTGTCTTGCTCAATAATACTTCATTCTTTTTCTTAAGACTTTAATCTTAGGAAAGTCAAATGTGAAAATTTCCGCAAATGTCCATTCTTAGGTCACTAGGTCACGTAAACTATAGTGGGTTTCTGTATGTGTTTTTTCTTTTTTCGTCTAGATACACAACTCACGAATGAAAAGCATGCAGATGAGAAACCCATTAATGCTATCGTTATAAATTCAGTATCTGACTTCAACATCACAGATGGACCAGCCAATGAAAACCCCAATGAGAAAAAACTGTCAGAATCCAGCACATCACTGTCCTCCCTTGAAGAATGCCAAACAACATTTTCTTACCTCCAAACTGATACTTCAGTTCATCACAGAGACACTGATGGTATGTTTCTCAGAATTCAACTCATCTCTAAATAAAGCTCCCAACCCCCATCCCCTGTAAAATCATCACATATGCTGTTAGGAAAAAAAAAGTCCTTATGAATATTAAACACGAAGACTTCGATTTGAAAACTCTGGTGAATGACATATGTCAAGGTCACTTTGCAGTTATGAGGCGCTTGGCAGATTGTTTGCTCTCAAAGCTGGGAATCAGAGGCAACATGTTTTAAATAGCTGGGGTGGGACATAATCATTCTTGCTATGGGGCTATGAGGCAGATAAAGAAAAATGGCAAACTTCTTTCTCTCCTCAGATATGGAACTATTCAGTCTATACCTCTAGTCAGAGAAAAGAAGGCAGAGAAAAATAGTATTAGAATGCTGGAAATATATAAATATAGACAGCATAAAAAATTAAGATGCTTACATCAGCAATCTATGAGAAAGGAGTGGTTCCCCTGGGTATTATCCATAGGCGTTCTGATCAGTGCAAACCTAGACCCAACCATCCCTATATATGACATAAAGAGTACATTTCATTTGCAAAGCCAATTTCAAATTGGTTTGGTGCTAAATAAACAATCAGCCAAACAAGGTTCAAAATTATGGACTCCACACCAAGATACGGAATTTTACTCAGGTTAACTTTGCAATGACCTTTACAGGAGAAAAACCATTCAAGATTTTGTAGTGTTCAGTATCTACATTTGCGTTTAAAGAAAGCCTGGAGTTTCTCAAAGGAAAATGTAATAAGGTATGGTTTCTGGTCTACATTTAAATTCATACTTACTTTTTGAAAATAAGAAAAAAGATTAAACTTTGAATAACAGCACCTTTGGAATCACATCAGTTTCACTTCTGCCTCTGAAGCCTATTAACTGTATAGTACTGGACATGTTTTTTAAATTTACCATCTCTGAATTTCAGTCTCTGATTACATGATAGGCTAGTTAACACCATGGGGTATGTTGGGGATCAAATAAAATAACATAGATAAAGCACCTAGTACAAAAGTTGGTACACAGTAGGTACTCAATTTCGGCCATGATTGTGATTACACTTTTAGAAAGTAGGGAAGATTTCTATCACATATTATATATGTGGTGTCTTGTGCACATGTTGTCATGAATGCTTTAGGCCAGAAACTACAGGCTTAATTGCCTGTAGTTGCCTGCAGATAATATGAATACTAAGTAGGCTGGAAGTAAACAATAGGGATTGGTAAGGATTATGGCAAGCTGGAGAGCACATGGCTCATCTAAAGCTCACTACCTCAACACAGTACCAGCTGATTGTTGCCAGAAGGAAATACAGGGCCAGAGTTGAGTTGCCAGATATTGAAGTTTTCCAAGAAAATCCAGAGACCAGGAGTGTTATGTAAAATTTCTAAGTTTTCCAGGGTTGAAAATTACTTTTATTTATTTTTTTGAAGCTCAAGGTACTCCCAACAACACATCATTGGGCCAACTTTGACCTGTAGCTATCAGATTATGACTCTGAATTCAGGATGATGCTCAAGTCTCTAGCTTTGGTAGAGATTAATGCCAGTCAAGAAAACAGGTAATGGCAGAGAGGCCTCTACAAAAGCATCTTGATGCTACAGCATTTTATCAAATTTTACCAGGAGTGTGTGGATGCTGCTCATCATGTGAATAATTGAATTAAGTTAAATTCCAGAACTGGGAATTGCCATTGTACATATCCACAGTGAAACATACTTTCCCTCCAGAATCACTCTGATCTGACCTATCAGGGATACTGGAAGAATAAGAGGGGCCAAGCCAACTAGCATGACACCTGAACTCTTGTATTCTCAGGAAAGGGCCCAAATCACTACTTCATTAAAATGGCAACTGACACTCAAGAGCCTCATTCAGAACAAAAAAAAAAAAAAAATAGCTGACTACTCTTCATTCAAAGAGCAAAGGAGATCCATGAAGATAATTAAATTAGGTCATTTCCAAGAAATTCAGGTTGTAAGCTGACCACATAGGTGATAGTCCACTTGTCCTTTTCCTCCCGTGTGAAAAATCTCCCCAGTGAAGTAAAAGCTTTTGGTACCTGGATAAAAGAGAAAGGAAAAGAAGCCAACCTAAGACCCAAAAAGAGTGATAAGAAACTCTCATTATCTTAAACAGCAAACAACAAGGAAAACAAGAGTTAAATTAGAGTCACTCCATTTTAGAGAATTTTTGATAGTAACTGTAATTAATTTAAGGATGCAGAAATTGAGAGCTGGGGTCATTGTTCGTACTGAGATAAATACAGAAATATCTTTCAGGAACAGCAGGAAAAACATAAGGGAAAAGAGAATATTGCATCCACTTTCATGTAGTTTGTGGCTAATTTATTTTCAAATGTATAAATGAGTGCATAGGAATAGATGCTTAATTGCTAATATCTATTATTTATATACATTGCCCCACTTAAAACAGGACGGAAAAGCCTCACACATGCAGATTTTGTAAAATGTGTTACATCCATTAGCACAGTTCATGGTGTGTGCTCTGATGGGAATTTAAAAGGATCTTTACTGCACATCGCACACTGTGTGCTGAAACATTACTTTATTACTAAATTGTGGTTTATCGTGTGTGGTCCCTTTCCTGAATAAAATGGAAAGTGTCCAGAGGACTATCCATGTCCCCACTTCTGTTTCTGCAATCTTCTGATTATGAAAGCTTCTCTGTGGATAAGAAAGAGAGAAATATACATGATATTAGAAAACAGTCCCCTTAAAAATAATCCTGAGAATATACCTAATTGATGTATTATTTTGAATTTGAGACATCTCATCCAGGTGGAAGAGGAAAATCATAAATACAAGATACCTCAAAAGAATAGTCTTAATTACACCATGGACTACTGAATAAAATGATTACATTTTCTACACTGTAAATTTCATACAATTAAATGCACCAGTGTCACCTTATAAAATGTTTCAATTTTATAATTATTTCAGTTCATTTGCTCAGAAAAAAACATAAGCCCAAATTTACTTAGTATCACCCAAATCTAGTCATTCTAGTTCTAAAGAACTGACTTGAGTGTTAGTTGTGCTTGTCTGAACTTAAATAGATCTTGACATATTTAAGTAGCTATTAAAATTGATAACATCAGGGATGATACCCCAGCTAGAGAAAGGCATTCAATCACTCTTTATTTATTCCCATTCTACATTACAGACATTTTTTAAAGAACTCAATGTGGGGGAGTGGGAACCGATTTTTATACTTTTGGAAACTTTTAGTAATCAGTGGATTCATTGTGTCATGAATCTCATTATGATGCTGAATTCTCTGTGATAGCATATTAATGTATTAAAATACTGGCTTTGGGCTGGTATCGTGTTGGCTTTTTTCTTTTTCTTTGCTTTGGGGAGGATGAGGAGGGATTGTGATTTGTCTGGGGTCACTTCTGGGAGAACGATTCTTGCCACTTAGGATAAGGAGTCCTGGGGTAGCAGGAGGTGTGCTTCAGCAGCTCAGAAATGCTTCAGGAACTTCTGTGGGTGCTCTTATCCCTCCCACCTCCTAATCATGGGCACCAAGGTGACAAGACCCAAAGTTGGGAGGGCAGAATCAGGGAGTGCAGGACCGCAGCCATGAGGCTCCCCTCAAACACATTTGTGGAACCTCCTTGCATTGCCACCTTTTCCACTCTAATTAAAGATGATGCTTTCTAGTGAGAGAGATTCTCCCTCCTAATTAGCCAGTCCCCAGTTGTGCATTTAACACCTCTGGAAGCTGTGTTAATTCTTCAGTGTCATTAGGGTATCACTTTGCACATCACAGCCTCCATGACCTAAAGGTACCCTGGGGTGTAGAAAGGAAATGAAGCCCAAGGGGGTTTTTGTCATGGCTTTTTGCTTCCAGCGAAACACCACTGTTGATTGTGCAGCCTGCAGGTCTCTGATCCATCTTAAACCTTCTTTAATTCAGGTTTAAGGAATGGGAAAGCCAGGTGGGCACTTCAATAGCAGTGATTAGAGCCTCTGCCAGGATGCCAGGTGTTCTATAGATGAGATTTAATACACAAAGAACTTGTGACAAAGGTTTTAGAAGAGGAGAAAAGTCAAATACAGTGAATAGTAAGCCACCCAGACATTAGCAACAACAAGAAGGCTCTCCCACCTCTTCCTTTTGTCCCTCCAGACTACTAGTACACTGGTATGAACTTGGAGACCACTAGTACTAACTGTTGTCAGATAGACTACTAGTCACTAACCACTATCAGATTGAGCACTAGTTACTAACCGTTATCAGATAGACTACTAGTCACTAACCACTATCAGATAGATCACTAGTTACTAACCATTATCAGAAAGACCACTAGTCACTAACCACTACCAAATAGGCCACTAGTCACTAAACGTTAGCAGATAGACCACTAGTCACTAACTGTTATCAAATAGACTACTAGTCACTAACCATTACCAGATAGACCAGTAGTCAGTCATCAATCACTATCAGATAGACCAATAGTCACTAACCACTATTAGAACACTAGTCACTAACCACTATCAGATAGACCACTAGTCACTAACTACTATTAGACCACAGTCACTGCCATTAGCCAGAGCCACAGAGGGATATACATTCAGAGAGAGATAAAAGCAAAGAGAAGATAAAACCACTGCCTAAGACACCACCCAAAGCAAAGAGCAGGAGGAGAAGCACCCTGAATTTTCTCTTCCTCCCATCTTGCAGGTTCCAGTTACTGCCTTCTACTGGCTGAATCTAGACAGAAGCCACTAAGAGCAACCGGAAAATGATCTTTGCCAGTCTTGGGAATCCAGCACAGAGGAGGGCAAGAGGAGGGAATGGAGAGGGAAGCAGGCCATCAAGAAGCCGGTAGTGGCCTGTGCCATGCTCAAGTGTGTCAGAAGGAAACTGGGAGCATATTATGGAAGGCAGGTTAGATTCCTAGCTAAAAACTATGGAGGAGTCAGTCTGGTTCAAATTACAGTGCCGCAATAGCCTATGTTTCCTGGGGCATGCCTCTTAAACACTCTTTGCCTCAGTTTCCTCATCCATAAACAGGGATCATAATAGTACTCAACTCAGGGTTATTTGGAGGCCTGCGTAAGCTGTATGTGGAGGCCTGCACAAAATTTGCAATAGCAAAGACATGGAATCAAACTAAATGTCCATCAATGATAGACTAGTTAAAGAAAATGTGGTACATATATATCATGGAGAACTACACAGCTGTAAAAAAGAACAAGATCATATCCTTTGCAGGAACTTGGATGGAGCTGGATGCCATCATCCTTAGCAAACTAGCACAGAAACAGAAAACCAAATACCACATGTTCTCACCTATAAGTGGGAGCTAAATGATGAGAACACATAAACACAGAGAGGGGAACGACACACACTGGGGCTTATTGGAGGGTGGAGGGTGAGAGGAGAGAAAGGATCAGGAAAAATAATGAGTACTAGACTTAATACCTGGGTGATGAAATAACCTGTCCAATAAACCTCCATGACACAAGTTTACCTATGTAGCAAACCAGCACATGACCCCTGAACTTAATAAATGTTAAAAAAAACAATTTAAATAAGTAAAAAAAAAAAAGTTACAAAACAAAGGTTCTAAATAAAGAAGGAGAAGAGAAATGAACACCCCCCAAAAAAGTATAGAGGGCTGTAGATTGGCTTTTGGCAAAATAGTTGACACATGTAACAGTGGGATAGAGACCACGGGCTTTGGATCCAGAAAGACTTGGATTTGAATCTCTGCTCTACAATCTTACAGTTGGGAGGATTTAGGACAGTCAGGAACAATCTCTGAACCTTAGTCCTTGCATCTAAAAAATGAGGATTACAATATTTACTTGTTAGAATCATTCATTGATTTAGTCAGTCAACCAGAGAGAGATACAGCTTTCTTGCCTCTTGCAATGTAGATTCTAGTAGGAGGAGGTAACAAACTAATTAGTTTCATGCCATCCTATGGTCAGTGCTATGAAGAAAAAATAAAACAGATTGCTGTGAGAGTTTCAGCAAAGATGTGATTTAAAGGGAAGGTGTTTAAAGCTAAAAACTGAAAGGTTTGAATAGGAGTTGGGTGAAGTTGGGGGGCAGGAGGGTGTGCAATGCAGGCAAAAACACAGCATGTGCAAAGGCCCTGAGCCAGGTGCATTCCAAATACTGCAATTTAGTCAGTGTGGCTGGAGTGCTGTGAGTATGAAGTAAGTAAAGTATGTCCAGAAGTCAGAGAAATAGGCAGGAATCCAATCATGGAAGGGCTTGTAGGCTAAGGCAAGGATTTGGCACTTTTCTCTAAGGGGAGAGTGAGTTGTTTAAATTTAGAATTAAAAATACCGAAGGAGCTGATGAATTTGAAGTGTGCTGGTGTGGAAGCAGAGCGTCCTTGCCAGGAGGCTATTGCTGTTGACCTGCTGGTGGCTGATGGTGGCCAGAGCTAAGATGGTGGCCCTGCAGGTGGTGAGCAGCTTGTGGATTTCGAATACGAATTTGAGGTGGAATCAGCAGGACTCAGCAATGAATTGCATGGGGAAGGTATGATGAGGAAAAGCAAAATGACAAAGAATGACTACCAGGTTTCTGCCGAATACATCTGGGTGTTCAGGAGCCATCCATAAAAGAAAATAGGAGTAGAAACAGGTTGGTAGGACTGTGGAGAGAGAGATCCAAAATGCAGTTTGGCCTTGGTAAATAAGATGTTTTGAAGACGTTGCAGAAGAGACGTGCAGAAGGCAATAGCATATATGGTATATACTTTTGGATGGGCTGAGAAAAGGGGTGCAAATCATGGGGATATGACTTTGAATATCACATTTATTAAACATTAAAGCCCCAGGAAATAGTGCAGGCAAAGAAAAATATACTCATTCAGGACAAGAGGAAATCCAACGCTCTTTTCAAACAGTTGCAAATTTTCCCCTGAACTGCTTGTGCAAACAAAAATTGGCCATATGCAAAACAGTTTTACCTGCTCATGTAGAACTATTTAACATGCCTTTTAGGAAAAGTGTGGAACACACTTGAAAGTTTGGAAAAATCTGTTTTCAATTCATTAATGTTACCATGTTGTTTTTGGGCAAGAGACTCTGCCTTTTAAAACCAAATAAAAAGGACTGACTTAGAAACAGAAAAAAATGGGCTCTATTCTCAAGTGCAAAATAGGGAGGTAGAAGGAAACAAGTGCCAATTTGGCCAAACGATTAAGCCAAAACTTTTTTTTCTTTTGTAAATAAAATCTACAGTATACATTAGAAGAGGAGACCTCCAGAGTCTGCCAACTTGAGGAGACATTGGCAAGAGCAATTGAACCAAAATGTTGTACACTCTCAGGAAATTATAAGACCACTTTACGAACAGGTCCTTCACACTCTGATAGGAAACACCAGCTCCAATCCTTAAGGTCACCTGCATTCCCACCCTACTTAGCTCCAAAGCAAACTTTCAACCTTGCATGTATAAAGGACAGGATCCAGTGGACTCATTTTTATATGGTCATAAGCTTGAGTAAGTCTCTTGAGCATTCAGCCTGAGGGATCACAGAGTATTCACTTGGAATATTAACTGCTGACAGCCTCTTCTTTGCCAGTGGCTGCTATAGTAGTGGTCTTCATATTGGTAAACTCGATGAGGTTGTATGTCCCTCATCTTTGACCATCTTTTCCTTTTCAGAAAAGCATAGTTGAAACAGTCTATATACTATTACTAACTTACTCTTGCATTTTTGTGGGCAGTTTGTGGTGACTTATGAGATATGGGAGAGTTGGTCACACGCTAAAAGCTGGCTCTAAGTGAAGAAAAATACAGCAAATTTGGCAAAGAGATGAGTATGTACACAGTAGAGGTATTGTGGAATATGCTGCCTAAACTATAAATACTGAGTAGTGGCCACAGCACCTGCAACAATATATGACAATTAAAGTAGTCATAACAGTCATGGTGTGGTTCTTTACCACCATCTTTCTGGGAAGAAAGGAAGGAAAGGTAAGAGAAAGAGGATGGAGAGAAAAAGAGGAAAGAAGAAAGATTTCTGATTACTTATATTCAGGACTCACCTTATAACTTTATATAGTGTTTTCACAAGAAACCAAAGTGGCTTTCTTTAAAATATTTGTTCCTTTTCATAGGATGTTTCCATATTTTTCTTTCACTTACAGACTAATAATTATATGAATAATGAAAGAAAAGAGCTTTCTGGAAAATAAAAGTAAATGAATACGGCGATAAGACCACTTAGACTATAGGCTAAATCTCTTCTATATGCTTATATACTCCCCATTGACTAAAGTCTGAAAACCAAAGTGATTAGCATTCTTATTGGGAAAAATATAGATCCTTATGAAAGTCAAACTTAAATCAATTGATAAGCCCATCTAGAGGAGAAATTTTTATCCAATTCACGCTAGAATGTTACTTTCAATCATCAATAATCTTCAGATTACTGATTTTAATTAATTAGATAATATATCACATGAACACTTACCTACCCTTTTACAAAACACTCACACATTTTGTAGACTTTTTTAACTTAAAAGAAAGGAAAGTTATAATTTTAACAGGAAAACTGCTACATCTTCTAACTAATTCCCTTTATGGAAACAAAAAACATAATAATCTATAACCCATCACAGCTGTTTGGTTAGAATTACCAATTACCTTCAATGCCTTAGAGATACTTTCCAGATTTTTACAAGTCTGTGTAGTAAATTTTTAAACCAATTTTCTTAAAAAGGATTGATAAGATTTAAAACCTTTTAGGCATATGATGACGTATTTCACTTAAACAACTTGAATATAAAATCAAGGCTTTACATAACTGGAGGGAAACGGAAACAGAGATTAAAAATAAAACACAACCCAAAAGCTGTGATTATTTTAAAAAGCATTTATATTAAGTTTTGAAATGTGCTTTTTGCTTGCACTGGAATATGGGTGTGGCAGATTTATGGGAATCCATGTCGAAAAATAACAAAGCCTGGTGACAAGAAACAGGGCATTTGTACAGTCTCTCCTTGTCCCCAATCCTAATTGCTTCTTAAGCCCCATGTATTTGGGGAGTCCCTGCAATTTTTCAGACAGTTGCAAGGTTTCCAGAGAGGTAGCTAATTGTGTGGCTTCCCAGAGCCTTGCAGGCAAAGTAAATAAAGGAGTTTAGAAAAGTGACAGCACTTTAAATAACCAGATTATATCGAATCAATAGGAAATGCTCAGGAAGTTAATAAAGCAATTACTTAAGTAGAGTGAATACTGGCATGGGGGTGGGGGATCTTGAGAGAAGAAGGGTGTACATTACCTCTAATGTGGATAAATAATTAAGAGTTGGCTATCAAGTTATCAAGTATCCCAGCACACATGCCTGTCCTTCATAGATGCCCCCAGATGTGCCACTATTAATTGGTCTTCTTCTTTAAACAGAGGAATGTGCCTCCCTTATCCTCGCCTGTCTGTTTTGCCAGTTTTGGGACTGTCTCCTGATGCTCCCCGGCACCTGCGAAATGGTGTGTACCAAAGTGTGCTGCCCCTCTCACCGGTATCACCACACCTCAGATGAAAACCACTCTCGGAGTGATTGCAGCTGCAATTGTGACATGGACTGCAGCCTTTTTGAATCTTGCCATGAGACCAGCGAGTGTCTGGAACTGGCCATGGAGATTTCAGAAATCTGTTACCGCTAGCACAGTGAAGTAACCACATTCCGGCAGTCCTTTTGGCCACAATGGGAAATTCCATTACAACAAGACTGATTTCCATGTGCTGAAATGTAAGGACTGTACACATTTCTTGGATGTTATAGGCCATTTTATTCTGCACCTGTCTAGGAAAGCTAGTATTGTCAACTCAATGGTCTTATTCCAAATTTCACAACCGCGTGGCTCACTGAAAAATAAGATTCTTGATCACATGTGATGAACAAATCTTAAATATCTCTTAAATGCTGTAGGTACAAGATGTTTCTTGACTATAAAATAGCATGTAAAGCCACTGCGTTATTGCACTCATCAGCTTGCATCATGGATTCAACCTCATTCACAAATTCAGGACAAATTAGTGCATTCTTTTAGAATTGACATACATTAGCTCGTCTTTCTAATGGACTCATGCATAAACATTATGCATTGTTGGTTATTATTAATAATGTATTGTATAACATCATTTTGTAATTAAAAATTTATTTATACAGTCTCTTAAAATTCACTTATATGTACAGTTTAGGTAGGAAAGGGAATTAAATGAATTAGAAACCATGTTCCTGTAATTACAACAGATGTCTCTAAAACATCTCCAGTGAATTTTGAATATGGTGTACTTCAAGACAGTACTATAATTCTAGACCATATTATTGTATGTCTATGACTGTGTCATAACAGGTTATTCATATTCTTAATTCGTTACAGAAAGGCTCTTAGTTATTCTAATAAGCATAAATGAGAATTATGTGCAAGTTTCAAAAAAAAGATCTCAATCAATTCTTCACTTTCTTCATTTTTATTTGTCAGGTACAATAAGCAACAGGATATTAAAACAGATTCAGCTCATTTTACAAAACTATCATTTGTATAGACACAAGAAAGAAATACACGTTGAGGGTACTTATTCAGCACCAAGCTTCTTAATATAGCATGTGCTTCAGAAACCATGTTTTTCTTTGTCTGATAATTAAAGTGATCAATAATTATGTCAAGTACTTATTTTACTTATTTTTTTAAGAAAAAGATGTGATATAGACTGGAAAGTGATTTTCAACTCAAATAAGTTTAAACAGTTTGTGGTGAAAACACATCTAGGTTAAAGTTACTTTGGAATCTTCTTTACTTTCTGTAGAAACAATTCTATAGTCCTTGGGCAAATACATTGCTCATTACTTTGTGTTAATTTTCATGGATATATCTTAATATTTTCATTGAATATAAAAAAGCATCATGCATGAGTAACCAAACAAAGAACACAGAAGTGAAATGGAGAATTGAGGGAATTTTTTTGTGTGTGATTTAGGGAAACAGGAACAACAAAAGAAAACTCCAAAATACCTGTTTTTTCCTGACTTCGGTAATTTCAGGCAAAATCACCATTTGCTTTATTTCTGTAGCAAACTAGCACATTTTTCCAATTTGAAATAAACTCTCCCAAACATTGAAAACTATTCATCTGTTAAAAATATTTGTGAACTGCCTCTAAAAAGGCATTTAACCACTCTCAACTTGCTCCTGGCAGTGCAGTGCATCCACGGTTAATGCTGACTTCATTCCTGTTTGATGACCAAGTTATTCACAAACCACAGAGCATGAAAGTGCCCCACACCTTCCATGAAAAAGTCTTTCTGCTTTTCAGAAGCTCGAAGAAACAGCTCTATACTCAATGCACAGAACCTGTAGATCATTCGAAGAAAAAAAAATAGATTCCTAGAACAGGAAGGGAACATAAGGCTGTTCTTATGCAACCTTCTTATATTTCATAGGGGAAAAGAGAGGCCCCACGAACTGACTTATTCAAGACCACACAGTGAATTATTGGCAGTGTCAGGAACTCTAACTTGGGTTCTAATTTTCTGACTACCTGCACTACTCAATTCTCAGTCCAGCTGGTACACAGTGGTGCAGGTGTTACAATTGTTAAAATACTAAAACACTACCAGACTGACTCATCAAAAGTTGTTCCCTTGCACCTCTTAGTGCTTCCTTATGTCCCATCCCTCTTGGCTCCTCTCTGAGCACCTACCCCTCTACCCGTGGTCTAGTCACTAAAGGAGGAACACCTGGGGGTCTCTGGAACCCTATTCCTATAATATGGTACCTGGTATCATTGGTGAGGCCATGCCATATTGGTGTTAAATATTTCAATTATCATTCCCTTATTCTTTCTACTCTACATACCCTCAAATTATGCAAAGATTGTGCATTTCAAATGTGAATTGAATGCTTGTCGATTAGAGACATAAAAATCACCAAGTCTTATGTGGTAATGTGGTCAGAACACTACAAGATCTTTCTGTGGCCTTGCTTTCCACGGTTTGTTAACTTTGTTCCTCACTTTCAGAATTCACTGTGCTATAACAGAAAGGGCCGGTTATACAAAGTGTGAAATTTCTTTTCTTTATAACCAATAATAAAACATCATCTTTTTTGCAAACATGAATGGCTCTTTCAATTGAATTCTTACACAATAAAACATATGCAGCTGGGAAAATACAATTGCAGAAGTAAGGCAGATCAAAAAGGGATGTGGTTATTGATTAAATACAAATATCAGAATCTGAGGAGGCTCAGATATTTTCTGCAATGATGAAGGCCTGTGATTACAAATAAAGATAATGTTGTTCTTTAAGGTGGGACTTCTCAGGGAACAGAGTATTCTGATTTAAGGAAGCACATTAGAATAAAAGAGATTTAAGAACATACAATATTTATATAGAATGAGGAACAGACATTTTTTTTCCTACAGCATTATAACCACATATCTACATTGTCTTTGCTCTGCTCAATGGATTTTTTATAAAGCCATTGCTTCTGTAAAAGCCGACAAAATATGGAAAGCAATGAAGATATGAAGTTACATTTAACTTGCTAATGAAATTTTCCCACTACATAAGCTGATAGGCCTACAAAATTAATTATCAATGCTGGACAATCAAAGTTAATAGAGCAAAAGTCGCTTCAGTTTTTTTTCCAAAGGAGTAAGAAAACATCCAGGCAGAGAAACTTTACAAATAGGAAACATCATGGGAGGGCATATTAGCATTTTTTCAAGGATAAACGTATAGATGGAAATATTTGATAGGCAGAATTAATTACCCAAGGCCTCTAAGTTTCTCTCTCTCAACAAAATGGAGAAAAATATTAATATGTATACTTAAGTAAGGTTGTTTGACTGTAAGAATTTTGCCCATCAAATACTAAGTTCCCTTGGTCCACACAAACTATAGACTCTGATAAAATATAAATATTTGGTTTAAGAGTTTATTGGGTGTTCTTTGAAGAAGATCTGAGTAAAACCTAAACAGTTGCCACATGTATCTTCAGGTGAGCTGTGTAGAAAGGCAAAGTGAATAGAGTCAAACAAATTTCTAGTGATAATCAACATAGGGGCTGGACATGGTAGCTCCTAGCACTTCGGGAGGCCAGGGTAGGAGGATCACTTAAGGCCAGGAGTTTGAGACCAGCCTGGGTAACATAGTGAGACCCCTGTCTCTACAAAAAATAAAAACTTAAAAATTCGCTGGCATAGTTGTGCGTTCCTGTAGTCTTAGCTACTCAGGAGGCTGAGGTGGAAGGATGGCATGAGCCCAGGAGTTTGAGGATACAGAGAGCCATGATTACGCAACTACATTCCAGCCTGGGTGACAGAGCAAGACCTTGTCCTCAAAATAATTAATTAATTAATATGGGACTAAAATTATATTTTGGGGCTTCTCCAACAGAGGTCTGAATTGCTCCTAGTATTACAGGGAAGGAGTCCAGAATGTGCGGAGAGGACAAGAAATGCAGGTGGGGGCCAGAGCTGCGCCATTACTTGGATAAATATGCCTCCTTCTGGTCTACCATCTTGATATGCTTCACAGCTCTGCTTTTGCCACTGCCTCTAAAGCAGTGGTTCTCAATTCCCTCCCTCCCATTTTGGCAAAGCCTGGAGAGACAATTGATGTCACAATGGAGGGCAGGAGACTGCTACTAGAATCCTGTGGGTAAAAGCCAGAAACGTTGCTAAACATCCGTAAGGCACAGGACAGCCACCACCCCCATCCCCACCAACAAATATCTAAATGTCAACAGCATTTCACTGAAGCATTCTGTCAGTCTCAATTACCCATCACCAATTCACCTTTAGAAACTGTTGAAAATAGAGTTGCCAGACAAAACACAGGATGCCAAGTCAACTTTGAATTTCAGAAAAACAACAAACAAGCATGTCCCAAATATTACATGTGACCTACTTATACTATGAATATGATTCCTCATTTATCTGAGATGCAAATGTAGCTGGGTGCCCCTTATTTCTAATTGCTAAATCTGGCAACCCTAGTTCTAAAGACTCCACATTTTGAGAAGGGGTCAACGGAAGTGATGAACCTTCAGCTTTCTCCCAGCCTCCAAGAGAGTAGGGGTTGTTTATCTTTTTGGTGGGAGGCCAGGACATTCTTTGGACCACATTTTACAATGTGGTGTAATTTAAGACAGGTTTGGGGAGTCTGGCTTAAAGATCACCTCCATGGCATTTTCCTTCCTGTCCGCAGCTTACACAGGGCCCATGGCCCTGGACTACCCTGGCCAAGTCTCCTTCTCTGCTTCACATCTCGATTGGCAACTGAACAGGACCCTCAGCCAAAGGGTTATCTTGATTCAAAGGGTGGGAAGCAGAATCACTTAAGCCTGGAGATCTAAAACACATTTTCTGATTCAATCCTTGGCCAGAAAGACCTGTATTAGAGGTGCTCGCACAGCTATAAAGGAGTATTTTCTTCTCTCCAGAATTTTCCTTCCCATATATCGCTATTAGGGCTTAGGGGAAAGGGGGTAAGTGGGAGGGTGAGATGGAGACATTTTTTGATTATGGATTGCAATGCCATCTACTAAAATCCAAATTTCACCTTACACTCTTAGTATATAGTTAGGGGTGGACCAGAGAGATTGATGTGTTCTCTACATAGTTTTTATTTTTATTAATTTATTTTACAGATGAGAAAAAATACCATACAGAAAATATTTAAGTATTTTGGTATATTATCACATTCTCTAAACAGCCGTATAAAATAGATTTTATTATTTCCATTTTTTTTTTTTTTTTTAGGGAAAGAGTCTTAAAGAGAGCAAGTAAATTGTCCCAGGTTACACGGCAAATAACCAATTATCACAAGGCTTGAGGCCAAGTCTGTTCATTCCAAAACCCATGCTTTTAATCACTAAGCCTCAAAAGTTATACGTGTGAAAAATTATGAAACCAAGATAAAGTTCAAGTAGTCACTTTTAAAGCATTCAGAAAAATGCAATGGCTATATTCAAAGAAAAACATTCACTGGTAGTAAATGTTTTAAGAGTTGTTATCCTGCACAATGATAAGAATTTGGAACATCTTCAAAATGCTTTTAAGATACGTACCCAATAAGTAATAAATGCAAAGTCAATGTATTGCAATTTAATCCTTATGTCAGTAGCTTTGCCTCATTTATCTATGGTTACAAAGACTTACCTTTTAGTGTTCCATTTTAGAAAAGCAACTTTGATCTTTGCTTTAAGAGAGTCAATTGCGCACAATGCACCCAGGCCAGCCCCTCATCAGCATTCCACCAGAGGGTTCTAGGAGCATGAATTGTTTTTAATCAGTCAACAACACTATGCTCAAAAAATGCATTCTGATGCTTAGACCTTTTATCTCAAAAGCTATACAGAATCCAAGGTCATGGTAACCTCTTTTATGGTTTATTGTTCCTCAAATGTACTTAGAGTGAATTTACAAAGCCACAACTTATTTTGTGGATACAGAGCTTTCATTAAGTTCAGCACTCCCCAACATCCTCTTTGTTTCCTCTTTCAGCAGTTTCTGCCTGTGGTTCCTCATTTAATATCAAGTTCCCGTAAAATTTAAAAAATAAAACAAGAATATAGAAGAAGATTCTCTCAGTAGCTAAGCTACTCATCATTTGAAGTTGAGACTTCAGAAAGCTGCAGTAATGTGTCCAATTACTGCTGTGTAGTTTGCAATACTAGGGGCAGGTCCCTGCAATCAGGGATGAAGGCAAGAGGCCAGGATGGTCCCACTGTCACCACTCTGCCATTGCTGTGATCCTGTAATTGCCAATGTGGGCATGGCAGTAAACCACCTGGCACATAAAGTGAGTTTGTAAAACTGCCCCCTGGGAGGCGAGGTGAAGATGGTATTCTAAGGGATGTAGAAAAGCCTGGACCGTATACACCCCATGAAGTGATTTCTTAGCTCACTTTGTTGATGCCTTTCATTCCAAGCAACAATATACCTAAATTCCTAGTTACGCTTTTATAATACTATATTAGCAATGTTTTATAAGTAATTCTGTGCATAAAAGTATCTGTGTGGCACCAAAATCATCCTGCATGTAACCAAAGGTACTTGAATAATATTTTTGGAAAACATTAGGTCAAATCAAAGCAATAGTGAGACCAATTAGGTGGCCAGGTAGGAGGCTACTGCCCAACTTCAGGTAAGACCTAGTAGTGACCTGGACTAAGATGGTGATTGTGAAGTGAGCTTGCAATTTATTAAGGAGCAGATGAAAAACCATTGAAGAATAGCAGGAGATTACATGAGTAAAGTGGTGGAGGAGGAAGATTGACCAGGCGGCAGCATGCAGGACAAATTAAAGCCAGGAGAGTAGAGACTGAGAAAGGTGTAATTGCAATAAGGCATGGGGTGATGAAGGCTTGAAATAAGATGGTGACAGGGAAACAGGAGGGAAGAGATGGATGGGAAAGAAATTAGAAAAAGACCATTAGTGCTTTCTCAAACTCTTCTTATTTTAAAACTCAAATACCCCCTACTGTCTATCACATATATGAGTCATGAAGCCATTATTTTCATTAGGGAAGAAATGGGTTGGGGAGGGGGGAGTTCTATTCCAAGTGGAAAGTCAAGGTATATTTTTAGCTACATTAAGCCAGCCTTCTGCTGCTCTGCACACTGATGTAATTCCAACATAAAACATAATCTATAATATTCCAGGGGAACAAATCCAATTCTTGGTCATATAAATTTTCATATAAGTCCATCACAATTCATTCCCAAAACATCTCATTCTCTTTGAAAGCTGGAGCTGCAGCAAGTGATCAAAAAGAGTAGTTTAAAATTGCTCTGGAATTTCCAGAGATACTAAATCTAACCTGCCTACAGTGCAGGACCAATCCCCCAAACTTTAAATCAGAGGTAAAGCATTTTACGTTTTAAAAGATATATTCCTCAAAGTTTATCATGGTGTATTAAAGTCAAATGTGAGTTATTACTTACCAAATCTGGAGCTGATGTCTATTCTTGATTACCCTAGGTAGGCGAGAATAAGTATCTTCCAACCAACATATTTTTTACCTTTTCATCTGCCTCTTGCTATTTACAATAGAGTGAAAAATAATAGCCAAGGAGTGACTTTGCTAGGTTGGACGAAGTGCAAAACCCATCTAACTATACTCTATATTGTATTCCAGGCCCCTGGCAAGTTCTGCTTCATGGAGAAAAATAATGGAAACTGACTTCTCAATAGCTGGATTGGTCCTGTAGGAATAATCAGTGAACACTTAACTGATGAACTTTCATGAACTTTCAGCACATTTGCATGGCTTAGAACTTAGTGTATATATTATTGGTCATGCCTGAAATGTACTTCTCTCTGCCCTCACTGGGGCTTTCTGCATGAGGGAGAGAGTTACCAGGATGCCCTATGAAACTCTAGAACTAGCATAAATTTTATAACTAATACCATCTATGCAAAAAAAAAATCCCTGTCAATTCTCCTGGCTTTATCCTTTGTGAACACAGCAATTATTAGTAATTCAAGATTCCTCCTGGGGGTGAGCAAAGTAAGAGAATAGAGGTCATCTTTGAGTTTAAAACCATCTTAGAAGGATTATACTTCTTTGTGCTGCGGGCAGTACATTACTTAGGCACTCAAAATTGGAGAAACATTCTAAAGGTCCATGGTCTCAAGCACCCTCTCTTCTGATTTTTGGGGTGTTTGAACCATTAGGAGACTCCTGCTCCAGAATGCCCTGTTATAATTCAAGTATATTTCATGAAAAGTTTTCATGTTAGCTTTGTAATAGTAGAAAAAAAAGGTTGCAGACTACAGACAAACATTGGTTCTAGTCGTCACCACCATTTACCAGTCAAATGCATTGAGTTAGTAACTAAATCTCTCTGAGCCTCAGGTTGCTAGATGATAAAGTGTTGTTAATAATACCTACCCTATTGGGTCATTGTGAGGAGTAAAACAGATAGTTCAGCCAAGCCTTTAGTGTAGGCCTAGTACATATGGTAAACTCACTAAATTTCAGCTATAATTATTATTATCACTATCTAGTTCATTTGTTTCCATAACACGTGAGAGATGTCTATTCTTTATTTCTGCATTATCCCACATCATATCAATTTTTTGAGACTTATTCCATATACCATCCCTTTCATTATTCCTGTTCACTCCTCCAGGAAATGAGCACTTCTAATTCCCATATCTCTTTATTTTTTCTTCTCTTAGATACCATACACTTTTCTCCCAAGATTAGCATAATACCTCCTGTAGTAGGTAATTTTAATAAGCACTTACGTGTCAGTGCTGTATGAACAGCCATTAATGCATTATCTCACTGAACTACCTCAATGATCTTTGAGAAAGGTATTATGACCCACGTTTTATTGATGAGGAAAAGTGAGTCTTGGAGACTTGAAATAGCTTTCTAACACCAAGACAACACAATGGCAGAGTAGATATTTGAACTCTAGAGTTTGTCTGACTTCAAAACTCATGCTCTTCATCACTTTACTATAAACACAATAAAGAGAGCTGTAAGATGGCTGAAGGCCAGGTTGGCCAACCCAACATTTTGAGGATTTAAAAGGGTAGGACAGTGGCAGACAGAGAGAGACGAGTTTATGGTGTTCATTTCCTTAGAGATCCTTCTCTGTGATGCCTCCCCAGGGGAAAGGTGGGGTGGCTGCCCTTCTCCTTAATGTGATGAGAGGTATGTCCAAGTGAACACTCACAGAGCTTGCTACATGGCCTCTTTTTATGGGGAGACAAGGTGAACCGCATTGACTCCCACCCAGGAAATCAGAGGGTTGAGCTTCTTTGGCAGCAGAGTGAGGGAGAGTTGTCTTTGCCCAGAAAAAAAAGCACCACACTGCAGAGCAAACACAGGTAGGGAATTGTGTGGTCTGATGGACTATATATGGGTGAAGTGCCTGAGAGAGAGTTGGTCCCAGAGCCGTCTCATGCTCTGTCTCATAAGGCCACCAAAAGTGTCTCTGAGACTTCAGCAAAAAGAAATTATGTGTGCAACACCAAGCCCTGGAGAAATAGGGTTTGTATTCCCAGGTCAAAGGCACACACATGGGAGACCCTTTTCCGTGGTGGGTACTCTGATGAACCAATAAAACGCACCCTTTAATAAAATTGGAACCTTAAACATATGCAAGATGCAGAGAATATGCCACATGTTATAAGGGTATCAATCAAATTAGAAGCTTTCTATCCTCTTTATCCTCTTCCTACCCACTACTCCCCATTCGGCCTTGGTGGGGTCAGAAGCCACAGTGCCACTGAAGAAGGTAACATGGTAGCTAGAGAAAAAGGAAAGGCCCATGACAGACCTTTCTTCCAGCAGCCAGTCCACACAGTAGTCCCCAGCTAGAACAGGAGAAGATATTGACTGAATCAAATTCAGAACTACGGTTCTTAGTACTCAAACTAGGTTATGAATTGAGACTGTATTTATGACTTAAAGGCTGTCTGACAGACATGTCATGGGGCTTCCCTGAGTTTACTTCCAAGAGCTAGGAAAAGACTCCTTCTGACAAATAAATATAAAATAATGGCAAGAGACAAATGCAAAGTTGCTTTAATAATGACACTTTATGAGCACTGATTATTTAACATGCTAGTGGTATTTGTTTCCCATCACACAGTGGAAGCTTCTTGGGGGCTCCTTTTTCAGCTAAGAAAGGTTTTTCTCATTCTCCTCCTAACCACCCCTCAATTCGGTGCCATCAGTGAAATCCCTTTCAACTATTAGGTAACCTTTCAAAATAAAAATTCCTATGGTTGAGTGTGCTGGCTCATGCCTGTAATCCCAGAACTTTGAGGGGGCAGAGGCGGGAGGGTCACCTGAGCCCAACATTTTAAGATCAGCTTGGGCAACAGAGTGAGACCTCGTCTCTACAAAAAAAAAATACCAAAAATTAAAAAAATAAAAATTAGCCAGGCATGGTGGCATGCACCTGTAGTCCCAATTATTTGGCAGGCTGAGCTGGGAGGATCCTTAAGCCCAGGAGATCAAGGCTGCAGTGAGCAAAGATCATGCCACTGCACTAGAGCCCAGGTAACAGAGCACAATCTGTCTCAAAATAATAATAATAATAATAATAATAATAATAATCCCATTATTGAAAGTGAGAAGAACATTACTGAGATTTGTTTTTTTTTTTAATACAATGAATGAATATATGGTCATTTGAAGTAAAGAAAACTTAAGTCCTCCAGTTCCTAGAGTATGCAAAGCTTCGTGTGACATACATTGTGATGAGGAAAGGATCTCTTTCTGTGTTTGAAGTGGGGATGTTGAGGTGAAGATGGAATAAATAGATCTCTGTAGGTCACAGTGGAAGCTCCTAGCAGTAGTGGGTCAGGACTATGGCATAAACTTATTGTTTTTTGGGTTTTCTTGAGACAAGGTCTCACTTTGTTGCCCAGGCTGGAGTGCAGAGGCACAGTCATGGCTCACTGCAGCCTCCATCTCCTAGACTCAAGTAATCCTCTCACCTCAGCTTCCCAAGTAGTTGGGACTACAGATACACACCATCATGCCCAGCTAATTTTTTTTTTTTTTTTTTTTTTTTTTTTTGTAGAGACAGGGTCTTGCTATGCTGCTCAAGCTGGTCTTGAACTCCCAGGCTCAAGCAACCCTCCCACCTTAGCCTCCTGGTAGCCTGGAACTACAGGCATGTGCCACTGCACCTGGCTGGCACAACCTCTTTGAATGACCCATGGAAGAGTTTAGAAGGTAGAAGTTGACTTTAGGTGATACTTCTGCATCTGCCAATCTTGGGGGTGATATTTTGATTCTTTTACTTATTGTGAAAAGGGAATTTCTAGGAAGCAATTGCCAAAGACAACCCAAGGGTTATTCATGCTCTCTGTTGTCCTATAAAGCTTATACAATAGCTAGATATTCTATGTCAGGCTTTCAATCCTCTGCCTACAAGACAGTGGGAAACTTCAATCATGGGAGAGTTCTGGGCCCCAGAGCTTACATGCCCCCTTAATTATAGGGAAGAAAAGACAGAAGGAGCACCCAGCTACATCTGAGCACCCGTATGAAACTTTTAGTGGACATTTCAGCCACATTTCACAGTGGAAGGGCTATTCTGAGCCTTTTTCTTATTTCTATGGGATAAGATATATGCCATGGAGGAAATTTTAATATGGTTTCTCCTTTTGTGGCAAAATCCAGTTAAGGCTTTCTTTGGTGATGGGAGTAGATCCATGTTCTGTGGAGTTTGATGCTTAAAACTTCAGAGAATCTAAGATCAAGACTGCAAAAATACCTTAATTTTGCAATTTTCCAAAAACACATGGATATGTTGAAAGGGGCTCAGTGTTTCTGTTTGGGATACAATACAGCAAGTCTCTCTGCAAGCTACTGTTGGAGACCTAGACATCAACAGGATAAGTTAAGTTTACACCTAATCAAAAAGGACTGCAGCAGGGACTTTGCATATGCTGGCATTCTCCTTGGTGGAGATAGTCCTGTCTTACAGGGAAAGGTCACTGCAAACCCGGTCCACCATGCTAAGAACAGTACACAGTCCATTAGTTCCACCTGACAATCTGAGAGGTAAAATGTGGTGTGCTGAGAGGTATTTTGCCTTCTGTTTCAGGATTCTTCCCAAAGATTCCCCAGAAAGGTGACATAACCTCATGTAGTTAGTCCAGCAAGGGCTTGCAACTAAATTATTCAATGGGAACTGAGAATCCAAATTTCTGTTCTGATTTACCTTACTGCTTTAATCTCTTCATGTATGTCTTTAATTTCTGATTGTCTAAAAATCTAATCAGTTATCAATCTTTAGGAATTATGTGCTAACAAAACATATAAGAAACCAAAGAGGACTAAAGAGATGTGTTAACTATTAAAAATTTTCATAATAAACTTCTATGTAAGTGGAGGCTTAGCCATAATGACCCAAAATCGGGTGAAAAAGTTAAACCCTTTTTTACCTAAGTGATAATATTTCAGCATTTTCCTAAGGTTGTTTGGAAGCACAGTAGTGCCAAGCAGATACTTTATGGAAAAAGCACTCTGAGATCAAGTGGTATAATATTATCCCTTCTTAGAGAATCACAGGGTAATAGTAAAGGCTCTGAGAAGTCCTGCAGGGGAAAACAAACCTGTCTATATACATTAAATTCAGCACTTCCCAAACATATATTAACCAAAGTAACCCTGTTTATTAATCTGGGCAAATATATTTGAAACACTGGTTTCAGCATTTATTTAACATTTTTGAAGAAGCATCATGGATGATACATTGCATTGGGTATTATAAATTCTTTTAACAGTTACACAAGATTGTTTTTCAGAGAAAATCAAATGACCCAAACCCCATCTTTGCAACCACACTGCTTCAAATAGGAATTTGTACCAACATGGAGCATCCATCTGCTTTAGCTCACAGAACTACGAATTGGGAATCTTTTCAACATGACATCCAAAAGAAGATTGTGATTCTGCCACGGGGAAGTAGTGACACACTCTCTCTTCTTATCTTTCCCTTTGTTTCGTGGTGTGCAACTTGCTCTCTCCTCTGTCTCGCCATCTCTCTAAATAGATATCTGGGCTCTCATTATTTTTTAAAACTGCTCTCAGTTTGGGAACTGAGAAAGTGCTCATTTATTTATTGAATTAGTTCATAAGGATAGAAGAGAGTCATAGATTTGGGGGAGTCTTCATTCACATGACGCCACTGTGTGATGACTAGCTAATTTCAAGCTGGCGCTACTTTTCTGTCACAATTTTGGACACCCCAGGGGACACTGTATTTGTTCAGAGAAAGCTGCTCCTCAAGTGATAAAAAGCCTATAACTTCCAAATTAAATAATTAGTTAAGTCAGAGGACCAGTTGCATATTCAACAATTCCTCTGTTTAGAAAAAGGACTGTGTTCCAACTCTTCTCTTTGAAGCATCAGGATTATCTTCAACTCTAAATTCCAGGATAAGTCATTCCACACGAGCCACTGAGAACAGAGAAGTGGGTGTAATATTTACTCTGGGAACTGTGAACTATTTTGCTCTTCATGGTTCCTGAAAACTGAAAAGGATCAAATAAGTAAATCCATAATGCACATTCATAATCATCTCTTTGGGAAAGTCACTTAAATTTTCTAAGCCTCAGTTTCCTCTGCTGAAACATGGATTTCATCTTCATACTTCACAGTTACAGTGAAGAAAAAATGAGAAAGTTCATGGGAAGCACCTAGGCCTGTAGCTGGCATGTAGCGAGTGTTCAACAAAGAATACTTATTATTTGAATCCAGA
Source organism: Pongo pygmaeus (assembly GCF_028885625.2). NCBI lineage: Eukaryota > Metazoa > Chordata > Mammalia > Primates > Hominidae > Pongo > Pongo pygmaeus. The sequence goes on from NC_085930.1 coordinate 83,230,933, forward strand.
GACCTGAGGAGGACCCAAATGCCTACTTTTCCCTAAATTGTCAGAGTAAGAAGGACTTTTTAATGCTCAGATTTCAGCATTAACTCTCTTGTGGAAGTCTTTTTCTTTTGCATCATTAATATACAGTTACAAAAAAAATCTAATTAGTCATTTGTCCTTTGAAATTATGAGCCATAAGCATGATAAGGAACCAAAAAGGGCTACAAAGAAAGAGAAAGACAAATAGTTAACTATTAAATGTTCGTTCATAATGAACATGCATGCAGGTGGGAACTAAGCCACAATTGCCCTAAATTAGCGAGAAATTTACATCACTAAGAACGGTTCTGCCATCTCCATTACTTGGAACTGTTAGATTTATGTTGGAGTCAAATTGAGCCAAATTGGGCTAAAGTCACATTTGGGGGCCTCGCTATAAATTAGCCCGTGAAATCATTGAGATTGAGGTAAAATTTCCAAAAGCTTCGTCTTCGGGGAGGGGGAGGGAAATGAACAGACCAACAATTCCTTAGCATGAGCTCCACCCCGCTCCAATCTGTTACTTTTACGTCCAACGTCAAAGGCAAGCTCTCCTAATTCCAATTGTACCCTGAACACTCTCCCCCATAAAACACAGTTTAAAGGCCAGCTGCAGCGTGGAGCCTTTTCTCAGAGCCTACAGTTTCAAACAAACGACTGGGCAGAAGCCAGAATCTATATGGGCTCACGAAGACTGTAAAACATTTGGTGCCGAGTGGAAAACGACGTCTGTGAGCTCTGCCAGACGTTTTCAGCTTTCTTGCACCTGTGCCAAGTGTTTTTCAGCTCCCCCACCCCTTTCTTTCGAAGGTGGGGGCGGGGGTTGGGGAGTTATCTCCCCAGGCTTTCTGAGGGCATATGCCATAGGAATTAAAAAAAACCTCCTTAGCACCATTAGACACCTGCTTCCTACCCAGGCCCCTTTCCGAAGGCAAAATGAGGACCTCCAGCCCATCTCGGGCCTGGAATTCAGAGCACTGGAGCATCCTGGACATTCATTTCATCCCGCCAGTGTCTCACAGGATTCTAAACCCTGTGATTCTGAAGACTACTCCCTCCCCAATGCTCCTTCCCTGCAGTCTTTCTGAAATCTCTTTCCTGAGCTTCCAGTTGACTCACCCCTGCCCATCACCGATACTAAATCGCCAATTATTTCAAGGAAATAATTTGCACGTTGACACAGTTTGTAACATGCAAAAATATGTGTGGAAGAAAGTATATGTTTCTTAAAGGAAGAACACCCAAAATGTTTTCGGATGAAAGTGTGAAAATGTCTAAACATAGATGATGTGATACAGATCATGAGAAAGTCAATTTGAAATTACCCTGGAATCTTGTGATCATGTTTTCAAAAGAAGAATTCAAGGAAGGAAGGTCCTTTTCCCACCCTGCACGGTAGGGTTTAATATAAACAGTCCCACAATGGTGTATTTATTCCCATGCATTATTCTACTCAGTTCAACAACCCTATGAGGTGGGGACTCTTCCCAATTTGCAGATAAGGAAACTGTGGGTTAAGAAGATTGAGTATAAACAAGTCACACTTGTAGGAAGCAGGGCTTGGACTTTATCCCTGGTCTGCTTATCTCTGAGTTTCCACACATTGTTAGGCCACATTCTTCTCCAAAAGAAGCCCCTTCAACTCTTGAGGTTGCTGATGCAAGAAAAATCACACTTAGAGATTCATTCCTTTAGCTTAAAACTTGAACCTCTGTTAAAATATAAATGTCCTCTCAAGACCACATACGCAGCTTCATTGGCCACTTTGCCTTTCAAGAGTGAGAAAATTGGATCCTTTTCTGTGGACATGTTTCACGCAATAAACTTGGCCATTGAGGAGAGGAAAGGAGCAATGCTGCTGGGAGGATGGTCCTGAAGAAGTCTCTTCAGAATGCAAACGGAAGCTTATCACTTCCTTGCTTGATACTCTCAACGTTCACCCACCGTTCCCATGATAAATTCCAAGCTCCTCACTATGACTTGCCAGGCCGGAAAGATCTGACCCCGTGCAAGGCCTTGGCTAGCACAGCTAGTCCCCCAACATAAGCAGTTCTTTCCTAACTCAGCCCATTTGTTGTTGCTGTTCTTTCACCTGGCTAACTTCAGGCCTAAAGCTTTGTTCTCTTTCCCCACCGAAACCTCAATTTAAATTAGGGGGCCTTTGTTTTTCTCTGACTCATAGAGCCTTTCTTAGCCTTCGCAGTGCTTAATTGAATCTGCAATTCCATGGCCAGGGCAGGAACAGTCTGTCTGTTGTGCACCACTGTATATCCCATGGTTGACCCCGATTTAATATTTTTGGAAGACTGAATGGGTTCGGAGTAGCACGGTGTACTTCCGTAATCCCTAATTGTTCAGTGAGGTATAGCATATCTGAAGGCTCAAAGAATTTGAACATTTGCTTGATTGGGCAGTAATGCAATTCAAGGAGATTATGGTTTATGTCGGTGTATAAAAGAGACCCAGGCTTGTAAAAGGGTTTCAGTTCTTAGATTTCTGTTTTCTAAGGCCTCAGTATTAAGCATACATACATATGTGTGTTTGTGCCTATACAAATATATACTAGGTATTATATATGCAACATACGTGTAATATATGTAGGTAGTATATACAATTACACATATATGAGTAACTGTCAATATGTTATAATTGTATTATTGTTGTTATTATTGGAGTAGCCTCTATTGGCCTGAAAACTTGCTGTGTGTTAGACATTGGCCAAAGCAATTTATATACATTATTTAGTTCAATCTTCACAAAACCCCATAAAAAGATATTACTATACTCATTTTATCTATGAAGAAATACTGCTTAGGACCATTAAGTTATCTGTCTGAGGTTTCTCAGACCCAAGACTAAAATCTAAGTTGACTCAAAATCATTTTTTCTTTAAGGACAACTGAATTTCAGTTTATTATGCCATCACTCAAAACTGAAAACAAACTCCTTCCTTTCTACCCATCTTTTCTCTTCACACACACACACACACACACACACACACACACACACACACAAAGCACAGGTAAAATAATAAAAATCTATCCCATGATAAGAGGAAAAGAATCCCAGGAGAATAAGGGCCACAGGACTGTTAACACTATCCACTGGGCATCTTTCCCCATACATCCACTCTCTCAGGAAGCACATCTTTCTTAGCAGCTGAACTTTTCCTTAATGTCCTTTGGACATAAGTCTGTGACTATAATCCAAGAATTCAAGCAGAAGTTCATTGACCCCATTCAGAGATAGAACAGAGGATATTCCAATGTCCAGAGGCAATTAAAAAAAACTCTTAAGTTCTCTTCCAGCTCTAAGCCACAATCAGCCACTCTCATGTACAAGTAGAGACCTGCTTAGAAGCAAAGTGTTGGGCTGGTAGAAAAAGATCCTAGTGTTAAGACCCACCTCTGCCATAAAAAAACTTACTGGCTTTCAGCAAATAAAGAGGCCTCAGTAAAATGAGATCTTGAACTCTATTAGGGGTGTACCCTGTGCGGTGCTTGGACTGGTCAACAGGACAAGGTGGGAGCCAAGAGCAGCTGAGTGAGCAGGGCGCTGGGCTTCTCTTCCCCCTCAGCCTCTGCAACTCTGCTTCTGTCTGTCTTAGGTACTGCAGTCCCACGTAGGATTCTGTGTGAAGTCAGCTAACACGCATTCAACAAACACCAAAAATGTCTGTGTTAAACACCATGCTCTAAGCAATGTTGAAGTGCCTAAAACTTTCACTTCTCAAAAAGAAGGGGAACAAAGGTTTAAGAAGTGAGAAGGGGAAAAAGAGACAGCACCCACAGAAGAGAGCTCCAGGTGCCCAAAATAATTCTGACAGCCCTTCCAGTTTGACATTCTAAGTCTCAGAGTTGCTTAACCTCTTAAGTCTTCATTTCCACATCTTTAAAATGGGACTAATTATCTTGCCTCCCTCATGAGGTTATTGTGATGTCAGAGGCAAAAATATAAAATGAAACTGATCAGTTGTAAAGTTCTTCTTCTTATTATTATTATTACTATTATTTTGAGACAGCGCCTTGCTTTGCCACCCAGGCTGGAGTGCAATGGCATGATCATGGCTCCCTGCAGCCTCGACCTCCTGGGCTCAAGTGATTCTCCTACCTCAGCCTCCCTAGTAGCTGGGGAATGCCACCCGCCCAGCTAATTTTTTTGTATTTTTGGTAAAGACAGGGTTTCACCATTTTGCCCAAGCTGGTCTCTAACTCCTGGCTTCAAGTGCTCCTTCCCGCTTGGCCTCCCAGAGTGTTGGGATTACAGGCATGAGCTACTGTGCCCAGCACAAAGTTCTTATTATTGCTCCATAGGCAGTTCAAAACCATTTTTCCTAGTGAGGCATCTAATCATTTTTCATGGCCCAAACAAGAAAAGATTATAAATGCCTCCCCAGTGGTATTTGCAGGACTGGAAACTCCCAGCAAATGCCTCCTTCATAGTGCCATGCCCCAGTTTCAAAACATTAGTCCCTTCTCAATTTAACGCATTTTCTTAGGTTGCAGTGACTCTTCCACTAAAAGATAGAGGTGCATTAGTGGGAGATTTATGCTAATATCTCAGCACTGGAAATTATGAGGCTTGCTATATTCTTGTTCGGTCCGAGACAAGCAGCCAGGGTATGTCCTTTAACAGGATTTCCAGGAAGGATACTGCAGTTTAAGAAATGCTGATTTGCTGGCATTTATATATTCCAGGAAGAGGGCTGTCTTAAGTGTATCAGAGCCTACAGCAGAAAATTATTTTAATGCCCCCTCCTTCCTCCACACATCCCCAGCATAAGAGAAAAGCAGAAAATATCCATTGGCTACAGAAATGCTGGCATTAGAGAAGAGCCTGGAACTGTTTTGAAGAGCCCTCATAAGACAATAGGACAGCCCTCCTGGGGGAAGGGGGGTGATATACATCCCCAGCAACTGCTCCTAGGATGGCCCTGCCAGCATGTGTAACGGCCAACTGGTTCATCTTGCTAACTATAACGCTCGGCATATGGGCAGGGAGTGTTTATAGATATATACATACACCATACATTTTCACAGCAAGTACATATAGAGAACATCCAACTGTATATTTTGCAGACATACAAACACGCACATATATTGTCCATATGTTCAAACAATTTTTAAACTATATCATGAACGAATAAGGATCTCCTTACACTAAAAGTTGCCGGCGGTACCATAAGTGGACACTTGAGAAGGCATATTTTAAAGATGGACAGAACTCAGTTTGAATTTCAGTTTTACCCTTTTCAGTGGTGCAACTTCTTCTATAAAATGGGAATAATAATAGGATCTTCCTCATGGGATAACTGTGAGGACCCCATAGGACTGTGCATGTAAAGTAATTGGCATATTGTCCAGTGCGAGGTAAATTCTCAATGAATTTTAGTATTATTAATACGAGGTGACATACCAGGTTGTGACCACCGAAAGTCTTTGGAAACAAGAGAGGTCAAAATGAATGGCAGCATATTATACATTGTCCATCTAGATCCTTCGACAACTGAATGTCACTCCTCTGCTTCTCACGACACCCCAGACATATGTACTTAACCTGTTGTATCTCTCTCCTTTCATTTGACTATGACCTTAAAGTCAGAGAGAACATATTTTTATCTGTGTTTTCTACCTTCTGGACAAGAGACCAGTTCACGGTAGGTGCTCAATAAATATTGATTGAACAGATTATTATGAATGGATGGCACACCCTGTGCAGATCTTTTAGCACACAGGGAAGTGTCAGATTTGGTCAGGTAGGGGTATGTACCAGTGTAAATTGTTCCAGTAAAAGCTGATCTCTTAAACAAAAATGTGCAGATAAAGCAAAAGAACCTAAAAAAGACACATACTTTCTTTCCCTATTTTCTTTCACTGAGAACAAATAGATGTATATATATTCTCTAGTTGTTTGGATTAACGTCAAAGGATAGGTGGATGTCTGATCTTCAACACCCTGCATCATCTTTCTTGTATATACCAACACCTTAATGCATCATGTAAAGTTTTCGTCCTTAGCTCTTAAAGCAAACATCTCATAGACCTTTAATAAAAATCCTGTGTGAAGAATTCTAGATACTTGTGATACTCACACCCTTCAGACTTTGATCTATTCTCCACCCGGTTGAAGAGAAATTTTAAATTTAAGCCTTTATCAAGTATTTCCATAATATGTAACTTAGTTTTCAGAAAAAAAGATTATCTTTTTATACTCTTATTTAACCAGTTTATATAATATTTAATCATGTATGTATATAACAAGTACATTAGGCATTAACATATTAGAACACCAGTCTTATCTTTTTAGTATACAAATTAAATGATAGGTGTATTAGAGTAGTTTTCTCATTGCAAGGGATCAGAGTTTGTTTTCTGGTAGAAAAAGAGAATTATTAGTTTGAAAAGTCATTTAAGTAGGGGTCATATATGAAAGCTTCTATTGAATTATCATTGTATTAATAACAACTCATAGAACATTATTTTGAGGGGCACTGGAAAAAGAAGAAAATTCCAAATTTCACATTACAAAAGAATATTTTGTAATCCACGTCAGGTCAAGACATTGATGAAAAGTTGATGAAGCTAAACTCTCAAATAGTGATGTCATCTCATAAACGGGGTCTATCTCACCCACAGAAGCTTCTTCTGCTTTCCTTAATGCTTCTAATTACTTGTGTATAACAGAGGCTTATGGGGTTTCCTTCAAGTGCATTTCTTGGGTTTTGCCTGAGCAATCAGTTCTACTAAATGGCCTCTTACAGGTATAACCCTGTGAACTACAAATAAATTGAGTTCCCCTAGTCCTCAGCACTACCTCCATGATTTGCCTGGTCCTCAATTCCACCAAAAGAAATATATTAAAGCATGAAGAAGACAATGAACAAATGGGATTTTTACATCCCACTTGTGAATATTTTGTGTCTTGGTGAATTTAGTGAACTCAAATTCTGACCTGAAGTCTGAATCCCTAAGGCATGGAGATATCGTGGGTATGCTGAATCTGAGTCTTGGAGCAAAGGCAGAAATATCTCTAGATGAAGTGTGCTCTTGAATGGCAAACAATAAAAATGTAAGCCTAATTACTATGTGCAAAGGTGTTTCGGTGGCCCCATGTAAAGCCAACCATGAGTGGTCAGGACACCTCACCTTAAACTAGCTTTCTCCTACTGAAACTCAGGACCCAACTTTTTACCATCGTCAGAGAGAAATTTTATGCTAGGAGTGTCTTGTTATAATTCAATAGTCCTGAGAATCTTACCACATTAAGTCATTCTAAGCCATTATCACCTTATCAGGAATTCATTATTTAGTCATTTGGCAGAGTTTCTGGAGGAGATTGTAGAGCAACTGGGGTAAGAGAAGGGATACATCCAAATTCTTGGTTGATATCTATAAAGTCTCAGAAACACTTTTTTTAAAAGCACAGTAGATTTGGGGTTCTGGATCAGCTCACATATGTCCACTTCTCAAAAGTGGACATGAAAAGTTGTCTGTCTAGATCTATTCCTTCTGCTTCTCTCCTAATAGAGCCCTAATGTGAATCCCATACTTCCTGTCTCTCATACAGTTCAAGTGATTCATGAGACTCAGGCATTTCTCTGGTAGGGCTTGAGAGAATAAACCAGTCAGTGCAAGGCATTTCTTTGGTAACTCTGATTGGTCTGAAAGATGCCTAAACTGACCCAATCAGACTGAAAGGAAGGACATACATGTTAGACTAGGGAGAGAGGTACTCTTTCTCTATTTCATTTGGCATGAGCAAGAAAGTAAGTTGTCTTGATTGCTATTGGCAGCCAACTTATGGCCATGATTAAATCAATGCCAGACCTATATTCATACCATTAGCAGAGGAGAGATGAAAAGAACCAAAGTCCCCAATAGAGTTAAACTGTGTCATTCAAAAAGCAAACTTGTTCATCTCCAGACTTTCTATTAATTGTGATAACAAATTTTCTTATTACTTAAGCCAATCGAATACCAGCTTTTGTGATATAAAAGAAAAACCACCTAGTTAAGTGTTCATATTGATTTTAAGATGTATTTCAATTTGAAAATATTAAAATGTATGTGGGAAGGTGGGGGGAAGTACTTATTAGAATTTGGGAAATAAACTGCAACATGAAAATACGTTAGAATTGGCTTGGTTCATGATTTTGAAATTAGATTGTCCACTTAGGATTCATGATCTATAATTAGAAGTGGTTCCAGTTCATTGGCTACTTCTTCATAGATGGCAGCCTAAAAAAAAATCTTAGACCTTATTGACACTAATTCAATAGAAAATTGAAGGGATAGAAAGTCAACCTTTTCTAGAATATTTTTTCAATTGTAGGCATATGAATACAATAAAACTAAATTCTGTAGAAAAATAGATATGCTATTGAGAAAAGTTGAAAATTCTTCTTAGACACCACGAAGTACCTCTCACTAGCATATTTTTTTTTCTTATAATTAATGGTAATTTACCTAAATCTAGGATTACTAAATATCTGCAACCACTTCCAGGATTCTTTATCTCTACGTTATGCCTTGCTTAGCTCTGCTCCTCTGCATGGTTTGATGATGCACATTCTATTTTGGCTGGACTTTGAGCCTGGATTTTAGATACAACTGCTTCATAAAGCAACCAACACTTCACTCCCTATTTAACCACTTACACTCCCTTAAAGCATACTTAAAAATATATCAACATGTGATTAGGTTTATCATTTAGATTTTTTTCCAAAAGATGAAATAATACAATTTTCTAGTACAAACAATTTTTGTTCTCACCGTGCTTCATACCATCTTAATAAACACTCAGATGTAGAGGTGTGGTTTAAACCTGAAAATGAATACAAATCAATGCAACTATCCAAAATATAAAATTCTAGTCAAAAAACAAAATCTGTTCATAACCTAAGGATTACATGAGAGATTAAGCTGGACAAGATGCCTCATAAAAAGAATGTCCAGATGTCCAAAGGGAGGATGTAATTTAGGAGTTAAAAACTTTAGTAACTCTCCTGGGGAAGTGTTTTGGTTTTGTTTGTTTGTTGCTAATCAGCCATTCAGATTCCTATCCATTCTACATTCCCCAGATGCAGAAATGTGGAACTTGTTAACATGTTCTGGTATATCTATATTATTTCCCTGTAACTTAAATGCATTAAGTTGTTTCTTATAATGAAAAGTAACAAAATACCACCTCAAGGAGAAAACTTTATGAGTATTAGTGCTGCTAATACAGTTTTATTCTCTTAAAGAAAAAAACTAAATAGAGATATGATTTTTACCTGGCAAATATGATTAACAAGACTGTAAAAACACAGTATGCAAAACTAAAAAAGTACTTATTTTTGTCATTTTGGCTCGTGATCATTGTAAGCAACTAATGGTTCGGGGAAAAATGTTTTTAAAATTTTTGCAAAAATTATCTAGTTTGAGCATATATAAATTCTCCTACTTATGAGAAGCACATGCAAAAGCTGTGAGAGAGCAGATGAGGTAAAGATCAAGGATAATATAATGCCTAGACAGGGGATTTAAAACATATACCATATATTTGCTTTTTTAGTTAAAGTAGATTTTGATTGTTACTGCTGTGAAAATTTTGAACAAATTTTATATCATTATTTGAAATATCCAAAAGCTATTTTTAATGGATTTTGAAAAGCCACAGCAAATAGTAGGCATTCAATAAATGTTTTTAAATTAAACTCAATTGATTAATGCAGCACCTCCCACGGGTCCTGTGACAAACAGAACAGACTATTTTAAAGGTAAAATAGTCTGCTGAAAAATAAATGGTTTGAGGAAACAGTAACCTGTATTACAATCTATTAAACTCTCAATGCGTTAATATGATAGGTTAATAATATCTCTATCAGTATAAATTTAAACTGCTTATATTTATCCAAGAAGAAAAATGCAGTGGGCTTTTAGTGGTCAAGTATGCAAGCAATAATTTACATCTCCTCCCAATCACTGAACAGCACTGGATCACCCTGTGTGGATGGTTTCAGCATCCTCAGTAGGAAAGAACTAACATGAGAATGCTATGAAGCAAATGACTAAGAGTAGAAAATTCTTCGACAATATAAGTTCTAATAAAGAAAAAATAACAGGTGTAAAGCTGACATTTGATATGAAGTGATGTTTATTAAACACAAACAGTTAAATAACTATTATGGAACATGTATCTCTCTAATATCATTCTCTTCTTTTTTAAAATTAAGAACTCAGATTTTGTTCAGCATAGTAAGTGTGCCCTGTTAAAATCCTGAATTTCCCCAGCTGTCTTTTGGTTGTGATTGACCATGAGAAATAGTTCTGTTCAATGAGCATCTAGAGAAAATATGGTTATCTCTATAAGGCACAGATGCTGAAGTCATGTGCCTTTTGCCCTTAGCCCTTCCCCTTTTGTTGCATTTAAGCCCCTCTTTTGTGAGTGTTCTTACCTGCAGCTAAAAGCAACCCCTAAACCAAACACAGGTCTGACATCTTCTAAGCAATTTATTGTTATTAAATAGAATAGCTCTTCAAATAATATGAAATAAAACCAACACTTATAAGAACACTAGTGTAATGAACTTTTTACCCCTTTAAATAACACCAGAAAGCTGGCAGTAGCAGTTTCTTAATGGCATGGAATTTCCAAGGACTTAAAATTGAAGCTTTGTTTTCTCTTTCTCATGGATGCAGGTGGGACCATAAACTCTTTCTAGCATGACGCAGAGAGTACCCCATGGCCAACATGAGACTGTCACTTAAAAAAGAAAAAAAAAAAAGACCACTAATGAAACAAAATAACAATTTTGGGGGGAAAATCTGTTCCAATAACTAACTAGCCTTTAAAAATATTTTACCTGGCCTGTGGTTACCAATTGAATAAAGGCAAAAGATGTAAGAAATGAAACTTAATTGAACAAAGCTCAATAGAAAGTTCTCTATAATAGGAAATGTAGTTCTAGTGGATCAGATCAACTATCTAGATTAAATCATTGTTGTTTAGCAGATTCTCCCCAGATAGCAACTCTTTTTCAGGTTACTTTCCAGAGACAGAATGACTGAATCACTGCTTACTTTTCAAATCACTTGTCAGCACCAGCCAAATCACTCCACTATAGCCTTAAAATATAGAAACCTGCAACTTGAGGCTTTTTCAGCTGAATTCTATACCTCTCCTAGTCTAATACGCCAGGTGTCTTCCTGAAATATGTGGCAGGGGTGGGAGATTCATTCATTTTTGAGTATCCAGTGATTCTTGTTTTGATTTTCTGGGATAATGAGTATGCACTTTGAAAAGAGTAGAGAAGGTTTAAAGGATATGAGAATAAATTCCGAAACACACTAAGTGAATTTGAAGAGTATAAACATCTTTTATGTTTTCATTAATGAAGATAATTCATATTTGAGTAAAAACTGGGAGTCAAGCTTCCCCCCAAAGACTATGCCTTTTAAGTTACATCAATGTCCATTTTTTTATGCATTTTCAAAATTATTTCAGCCAAAACTATACTCAGATTTTCTATTTTTTGCAGTGCTCATTTTGAAAATGTATTTTTATTTATAGCATTATACATAAAACCTATAAATTCTCTGAACAGTATGGGTTTGATATGTCTGAAGATTTTTTTAAACTTATATTCACAATATCTTCAAGAGAAATATATGGCAATGAAGTTAAGCTTCAGCTAACCTTCTAGACATAACTCTTAGGTGCTCCCAGATTTACTAGTGATCAGTTCTCTATACTTACGAAAAACATAGGGTAGCCTGTCTCTGGCACCTTGATAGACAAATTCCACTTTTAAAATCTTGATGTTCATAAAGTGTCCTGAGAGAAGAGAGCTCTTAATTTGTGAGAAATAGAGTCTAGGGGAAAAAGTAAAATTAAAAAAAAATGTTGTGTATGTGTTTTTTTAAGAGTGTTTTCTGGACAGCAGGAAAGCAGACAGTTATTTCTGGAAGTCTTTCATTGCATAAAAATATCACAGAGCCAAATTCTGCCCTCCGATGATTTTTCTTAAAGTTACTTGAGTCCATATGTTTCTAGAAGCTGAATTTGCTTCATTGCATTTCAAGGTCTAATCACGCAGTTATTACACACGCAGAATCTCCATGAAATTGAATTTTGTTTGTGTAAGAACAGTGTATTTGAATATTTCCTACAACAAAATGTGGTCAAAGACTGTGGAGAATTAGGGTTAGTGGAAAATAAATTGCAGATCACCAAAACATCTCTGCACTCGCTAATTTTTCTTATTTGATTTTCCCTTCTATTTGGAAAATGCCAAGACTTCTGAGAATACAGAAAATAATATCTAGAGAATCTTTATTTATATCTAGCTCTTAAAAAATTAACAATGACCTTCACAATTTCCTTTTTAAAATTTTTCACCTCTATTTAGCCAGTGAATAAAATACAAATTTCTATTCAAAGCATCATAAAATACAAAAAAAAAAAAAAAAAGGAAAATCTAGACTGCAAGTGATTCTGTTTAAAATTGTTATTCTTGAAAGTCTGGTTGCCAATTTAATACCATATGGCCATTAATTGTGCGGTATAAAGTAAAAATATTATGTGATTTTATGTATAATTAATGAATTTTAAATTCAAGAATTTAAAAGAGACAAAAAATTATTCTGCCAGATTCCAGACATTCAGGAACCTCTATATGATATCACAAATCTTCTTTTAAAATTTTTGAACATTTGTCACTTTTCCTGTAAAGCTATATTCATCTTCATGACAAAAGTACCTGTTTCATTTTTCAGATAATAAGTGAAAAAAAAACCTCTCCTACGTCTGCACAAAATATGTCTATCCTCATTAGATCCATTTTCTCAATTAAATTCAAGTTTCTCTGTCCAAAAGGCATAAATCTGGGTATTGATTTAACTATAAAATCATAAAACTCCCCGTAGTCTTCTAAAACCATTTTACTTGGATGAGCATATGAGCTTTTAAAATATCAAGTTATTCCAGTATTTAATACACATAACTGCTTCCAGAGGGCTAAAGGCAATAAGGCACAGCTGCCCATTCCATTTGAAGAACTACAACTAGACTGCTAGCCAGTGTCCCCCTCCTTTCTGGGGTATTTTTTCTAAAGCGTTTGCTTCTATTTTATTCAGCATGAGTTTGATACCTTCTGAACATGAACCATATCACCAGCAGCCAAAATCAATAAGCTATCTAATCAAGGGCCTATAAACTAACAACACACCCTCGGTGCTCTGTTCCTATAAAATGTAGTTCATTCTAAGTCCTTCCTTCCAAACCAGTCTAACTCTAAATTTATTATCCTCTCCTGACAAGGTTAGAGCATTGTCTACCTAGAGTTCTAGAAAGACTCTTTTGGGGAGCAAATCAATTACTTCTTGAGAAGGAAAAAAAAAAGAAGAAAGAAAAGACCTCTCTAAACTCTCCTTGAAATCTTTTTATTTAGCTTCAATTTTCTTTTGAAAGCAAGGAATCTTCGCCATGAAGCTTTCATGCAGCAACCAGCTACTTCCTTTCAAATAAAAATCATGTGTAAATATTTCATAGATATGTCTCTAGTGTGAATTGCACAATATGAAAAGGAGATGTTAAGGAAATATCACCCTAAATCATACCAAATAAGAAATACAAACATTTTCCTAGATCCATAAAGTTTTGAAGTGTAAGCCACAAATTCTCCTTGCATAAAACATCATATGCTTTTTTGATATCCTGAAAGCTGTGGCTGAATAGCCTTCACTCAATGACTTCATAGTGTATTTGATACTTATGTTTATTTTAAGCTTTTTCAAATGATATTTTCCATCTTAAAACTGAGAAGGATTTTTGCTTTGAAAGATTATTCATAGGTAGCAATATAAGCAAAACCAAAGTTTATCCAAAATATCTTTTTTTCTCCCAGATCTGTGACATTAAACACATGTGTGCAAAACCACTTTCCATGATAGAAACTTTCCTTTTATATTTTAGTTGTTTTGTGATTCTTTCTCCCTGGCTAGATACAGAACTCTTTCTGGACATGGACCATGATGTCTTCACCTGGTTTCTATTAGGAGAACAGCTTTAGCATAGTCAGTGCAATTCAACACACAGCTATTGAATTGCGTGGAAACTAACAAACACAGAAAACAGCAGGAGAATTTGAATCAAGTGTCAGCAAACATATTGGCGTGGGTTCCACATGTAACACATTGTTTCTTAGCAAAAAATAACCAATAACCCCCTTTAGAATAGTATAAGAAATTACAATGATTAGAAACATAATAAGCAAGGTATATGCTAATAAATTGATGGACAAGCAGAAATGATGCTATCTATTGAGAACACTCCACATAAGCCTAATGTTGACAAGTGGGGCCATAAATAAGTATTGATATGGAAACATTAGTGCTGATGTTGGCTACGAACTCCATGTCTAACAGCATTCTTATCTGTGCTCATTGATCTCACTGGCTTGTGTTCTTTTAGGCTTTTCTGATAGTCCCATATTTCAAAGAGCTAATCTTTTCTGCTGCTTTGTTGACTGGCTTTGCATCCATTCTTAGCATTAGTACCAATGCATACTTTCATTGAAAATTTACCATGATCCAGTTTATAAGCACATAACTCTTCCTGGTGGCATAAGCTCCATGTGCTGATTTTCCTTAAAAGGCGCCACTACTGACCTGTGCTCTATAGGTTATGAGTTGTTTTGCCAATAGAGGTTATAAATGGCTTTCATCTGTCACCCCTTCCTCCCTTAATTCCCTTGGAACCAACTACACACTCATTCAAGACAGCAGCTAGAAGAAGGCAGGTATCTGTGGCCGGGAAATATTGAAGTTCACTAGTCTGTGTGATGATTGAACCTGTGCCCTTGACTTGTGAACCCAGCTATCTAATGCTCCAACCAAGATACTCAAAGATGGAATAGGAAAACTGGAGGAGAACCACTCTTTGTCCTTAATTCAGAATATGCGAGTCTTTCATGGAGACGTCTTTGGCCATGTAAACAATGCTTTACTTTTCACTCCCTTAAAAACTGCTTCTGTGAAGATGGTATTTTTCCCTGTGAGGTCAGCTCTCCAAGATTCAAAACCATCGCCTTTTCCATATTCAGATGTAGTCCAAAATCAATACTTTAGCCACTCTCATTACAAGCTGTTTAAGCAATCCTTCAAATTCAGTGATAAGGACAGCATCGGACCACCTGCGATGACCACAGGCTTCTTCTAGTATGAAGCCTATCACTGTAGTCATCCCCAGGGCGGCCCATTACCATAAAAGATTTAGCAGCTAGGGTGTCATAATGCAATTGGTGCTGACGTTCATCAGGGTCTGTGATGCCCGTTTGTTCCCCTAACGCTCTTTGTGCTAGCAAGAAAGCTGATGCATTTAGTTGACCAGATTTCCAGGAGATAAAGATCTCCCAGTAGAAGAAAATCAGGAGTTCTTAGGAGCTAGCTGAAAGGAGTAATCTGGCCACATTTTTCTCAGCTCAGCCTCTCAGTCACCACATCCCCTTCTAGTGATAAAAATCACTAGATTTGTCTTGCTCAAAATACAATGCGTCCAAAGG
Source organism: Pongo pygmaeus (assembly GCF_028885625.2). Classification (NCBI taxonomy): domain Eukaryota; kingdom Metazoa; phylum Chordata; class Mammalia; order Primates; family Hominidae; genus Pongo; species Pongo pygmaeus. Next base: position 83,246,495 of record NC_085930.1, read on the forward strand.
CTGTGAAAATATATATTATGTTACATTTAGAGAAATACTGCATCTGAAGCATGATCTTTATTTTCACGTACATGTATTATTTCACAAGAAGATCATCTATTAGAAGATGTTAGAATTCTGCTCACTATTTAAATGCAAAAATCACTCACTATATATTCTGTACCCATTACTAGGTAGAAAATAACAAGCCATTTGTGTTTCCACCAATCTACTTATTTTTATTAGCCAACTATAGTTTAATATGCAAGGATATAGAACTTCACTCTCCAATATAATAGTCACTAGCCACATGTGACTATGAGCACTTAAAATATAGCTAGCCCAAATTGAGATGTGCTTTAAGTGTACAGTGCACATTGGATTTTAAAGACTAAGTTAAAAAAAAAAAGAGTTATACTGATTACATGTGGAAAGAATAATATTTTGGATATATGAGTTAAATAAAATGTAGTATTAAAAATAATTTTACCCTTTTTAAAGCATTTTATTGTAACTACTATAAAATTTTAGATTACTTGCGTAGCTTACATTTGAGGCTTACCTTATATTTCTATTGGACAGCATTGATATAGAAAATAAGGTGAACTAAAGAGAATAATACCTATAAAATATAACAATGTCTAGCCCCACCTATCTCCAATATTCTCTTTCCTTGGAGGGCAAGGAAAGGAAAATCTGTTGACACTTATTGTACAAACCATGGACATCAATGATTCAAATTCACTAAATTTTTGTCCTGGGTGAGTATTCAGTGTTGATATTCTAAAAGAAAATTGTCACAGACAATTTTAAGTTGGAAGGTATGGACTCAGCATTGGTATTCAAAACCAAACAGGCCTGTGGGGTTATAAACAGGAATTTAAATTTAATTCTGCTCTTCCTTAAATCACCCTCTACCTCTACGGGAGCAGCCAGCAACTCTTGGGCAGCCTGAAGGTCAGTGGCTTCTAGGAGGGCAATAATTATTAAAGAATGCCATGGAGGATATGGGTGCTGTAAATGTTTTATAAACTATTGTGTTATCTTGTTCTTTTTGGAAGAAGTTATACTATCTTCAAGAACACCTCTTCTAGAGATCTACATTTAAAATAGGATATGAGAAAGCAAAATTGTCCAGGGGTAACTGCTATTCTTCTAGCTATTGGAAGCAATTCTTCAACCTAGAGAAGGCAAGCCACCATCATAGCAATACTTACCACAAAGCCTCATCCTTTTAGAATTCCACTACATATATTTTCACTGTAAAACTCTAATAATCAGGATATTTCTTCATATATGCTTTAAAATGGTTTCAGAGAGGTTAAGTGACCTGCCTAATATACTGCAGAGCTGGAATTCAACCCCAGGTTTGGCTGACTCTGAGGCCCATGATCTTAACCAACTGAACACAAAACAATGGCTCCATCAAAATTATTGCTCCTGAAATTTCTAGAAGCTTCATAAAGAAGCCATATTAGCTACAAGGAAAAGTGGAGCTCCTTTAATTCAGTCTACATGTCTTACAGATGAGGAAAGTGAGGCTCAGAGGAATTAAATGTCCTGTCTAAATTTCCCATAATTAATTAGTGCAAAATCTGGAACCATCACAACTCCCAGTCTTTCCACTTCATGGTACCTCCTGGATAAAATATCCAGAGAGCTGGATGGCACATTTTCCCATGGCAATAGCTTTGGGAATATGATGCATTGAATTTTGGAGACATATCCACTACACCATGTCCTATAAGAATGGTAAATTTGATGAGCAAGAACTTTAAAAGAATAGACAGGGAAGCATCTTCCATATCCTTTACCTAAGAGAAACTTCTGATCCTTGGTAGAAAAGCCATGACAGAGTGTTCAGGAATGAGCTTTTCATAGCATTTCTGGACAACTTCCTCTATGTCTTAGGTCATTGGGAGTACTATGACAAAATAACATAAAATGGGCAGCTTGTAAACAACAGTAATTTGCTTCTCATGGTTCTGGAGGCTGAAATGTCCAAGATCAAAGCATCAGCATATTTGGTTCTGGGGTGGGCTGCTGATCTAGTTCATAGATGTGCCTTCTCTCTGTGTCTTTGTATTGTGGAAGAACCAAGAAAACTCTCTGGGGCCTCTTCTATAAGGATACAAATTTCACTCTTGGAGCTCTGCCCTCATAGTCTAAGCACCTCCAAAAGGCCTCATCTCTAATACCAACAGATTAGGTTTTCAACATGAATTTGGGGAGGACACAGACATTCAGACCACAATACTATATTAGCCTGTGTTATCTGATAAGTCTGCATCAAGTCTTGTTCTTTCCATATCATCTAGAAAATGATTATATAATTGATACAAATTACATCCTAATTAAGAGATTTGTTTTTCTGGACATGTGGTGGATTGTTCATAGTAAATTCTCAAACCCTTATTCCACACATCCAGAGAATTCATTTCCTTAGGGCTCTCCAGTTAACTTAACCATTTAGTAGAACATCGCTTGAAAATATATCTTGTATATGTCTTGAAAATCTATCTATACATATCTTGAAACATACCTTGAAACTGCAGATACTAATGCACTGTTTCTTCAAAATATTACGCCGCCAAATTCAATAATGCAAAGAAGCAGGTTGTAAGTTTTCTTTTTTAAAGCCCCAAAGTCTTTTCTGGAGGAAATTTTATGTGAAACCCAAATAACAACACCAAGAACAATAACATTAAAATGTACATAGAATTTGCTTTGTGCCAAGCACTCTTCTAAGAACTTCTTATGTGATAACTCACTTAATTCTTTGTGGTGGGTTCTATTATTATCCTCTGGATTTTATAGATGAGGAAGTATAGCCACAGAGAGGTTAAAAAACTTGTCCAAGATCACAGAGTGAGTGAGCCCAGATGGTGTGGCTACGGAGCTCATGGACAGAACACTATGCATACTACCTTGATTTGGAAGCCTTATTTGTTGCACAGGTGGGAGGTCAGGAGCTACCTGGGAAAATTTTGCTGGTCTTCAAATGATCTAACCAGAAAAAGTGCAAGCACAAGGTTTACAGAATTCATGCAATAAGTACTATTCACCTCAATAAGTCCCCTGAAGTTACAGAGAGAAAATAGAACTTTTTTTGAAATTTTATATTGTTCTCTGATAGGCCCCCTTTGGATGATAGCCATTATTAATTAAACAATGCCTGTCCTTGTGCTAGGGGTTCTATACATATTATGTCATAGAGAGATAAGTATTATTACCATGAGTAGATGAGGAAACTGTGGTTCAGAAAAATTAGGCAATTGTCTCCAAATGACATAGCTAGTTAGAGGCAGACCTAAAATATGAGCTTTCATCTGCCTGCATCAGAATCTCAGATTCTTTCTACTTTCCCTCTCAAATGACAAACAGATGAATTGGTAATAATAAAAACTAGGCTTTTCATGAACCCAAATCCATCAGCACAATCACTGCAAGGCCAATGGACCAGTGTCTCCAATTAATCAACTCTTATGGATAAGTTAAAGGGATTACTTTGCCAGTTACCACAAGAAATTTGCCCTTAAAAATAGGGTTCATGGATTTATGGGGCACATAGATAAACTATACAAGGCAATTACCTTGGGAACTTTCCTATCTGTGCTTTGAACCATTGGATCCATTCACAAGTAAACCTACTGTTTGGTAGCTAGGAACCCTGCAAATGCTTGAGGAAATTTTTTTCTAACTTTCTCCAGAATAACTTTAACTTCAATTTGGGAACTTCAGTAAAATTAAGAGGCCATTGTTTTACTAAGTTACTGCTCTTTCATCTTTTTACTCATTTCCAATCCCTCCCCCCATCGCCAGCTCCAACACAGTGCTCATGCCACTGCCTGGCTAATATTCCTAAAATGTGCTTTTTGTTATGACTCTCTTTCTTTTGCCCAAGGTCTTTAAAATGTCTCCTCACTGTCTATGAGAGTAAGTTAAAACCCCAATCTGGCATTTTAAAATCCTACAAAGTAAGTATTTTATGTAATTTATATGACAATAATAACATGAATGAGGAGAGGGGGAAGGGAACTATACTGGAAGAAAGTTTCTATATACTAATGAAAGTAAGCTAATATTAATCTAAACTAGATTGTTTAAAATTAAGATGCATATTGTAATACCAAGAGCAACCAAAGATAACTCTCTCTCTCTCTCTCTCTCTCTATATATATATATATATTCTATATAGATGGATAGATAATATATATATAGGTCTGATTTATATATCAGAAAATAAAGTAATTTAAATGGTATACTTAAAATATATATTTGACACAAAAGAGGTCAGTAGTGGTGGCACAAAGAACACAAAAAAGACATAAGATATATAGAAAACAAATAGCAAAATAAAAATAAATCATACTATATCAATAATTGCATTGAATGTGAATAGATTAAGCATCCAATCAAAAGATAGAGGTTGTCAGACTAGATAATGAAAAAAAAGGATTCAATTATATACTTCCTATAAAAGATATCCTTTAGATTCAAAGATACAAATAAAGTTAAAAGTAAAAAGATAGAAATAGGTACACCATGCAAACAGTAACCAAAAAACAAGTGGGGTAACTATACCAATGTTAAACAAAATAGACTTTAAGATTAAACAATATTTCTAGAGACAAAGAGGAAGAACATTTTATAATGATAAAGTAATCAATTCAACAGGAAAATATAGAACAGTTATAAACATATGTGCATCTAACAACAGAGCCTCAAAATACATTGAACAAAACCTGACAGAAATAAAAGAAGAAAGAGACAATTCAAAAATAATAGTTGGTCACTTCATATTACACTCCCAGAAACTGATAGAACAATTAGACATAAAATCAGCAAGGATATAGAAGACTTGGACACTATTGCCAACCAACTTGATCTATCATACATCTAGAGAGCATTCCACCCAACAACAGCAGAATACATATTTACTTCAAGTGCACATGGAACATTCTCCAGGACAGATAAACTAGGCCGTACTACAAATCATAACACATTTAAAGGAATTGAAATCATATAAAGTATGTTCTTCAATCAAATGGAATTAAATTGGAAATCGGTAACAGAAAAAAAATTGTAAAGTCCACAAACATTTGGAAATTAAACAACATATTTCTTAATAACCCAAGGGTGAAAGAAGAAATCACAAGGGAAATAAGAAAGTATTTTGAGCAGAATGAAAATGAAAACACATATACCAAAATTTGTGGGTTTCACCTAAACCAATGCTTGGAGAGAAATTTATAGTTTTAAATGCCTATATTTAAAAAGACGAAAGATCTCAAAGCAATTTACTAATCTTACATCTTAAGATCCTTGAAAAAGAAGAAGAAAATAAGCCCAAGGCAGTCAAAAGAAAGGAAACAATAAAGATTAGAGTGGTAAACCATTGAATGAGAAAACAGAAAAATAAATAAATAAAATCAATGAAACCAAAACATTGTTTTTTGGAATCACTGACAAAATTGAAAAACCAAAATTCAGCCAGGAAGAAAAGAAGGATGACACATATCACAAAAATTAAAGATGAAAGAGCAGAATTACCACTCAATCTTTAGAAATTAAAATAATTATAAAGTACTAAGAACAACATTATGTCAACAAATTGGATAGCTTAGATGACATAAATTCTCAAAAAAACATGAATTACCCAAACTGACTCAAGAAAAAATAGAAAATTTGAATAACAAATGAAGAAAATAATTTAATTGCCAGAAAGAAGAGCCTGGGTCAAGATGGTTCACTGGTGAATTCTATAAATCACTTAAAAGGAGCAATAATATCAATACTCTACAAACTCCCCTGAAAATAAAGGAGGAAGAAAAATTTCTGAAATCATTTTATGAGGGCATTCTATGAAGGCTGATACTAAAGTCCAACAAATACATCATCAAAAAAGCAAAAACCACAGACCAATATCCCTCATGAATATAGATACAAAAATCCTCAACAAAATATTAGCAAACCAAATTCAACATATAAAAATAATTAACACAACCAAGTGGAATTTATGCTAGGAATGGTAAGATAGTTTAAGAGCTAAAACTCAATTAATATAAAACACCATATTAACAGAGAAAGAACAAAAACCACATGATCATCTCAATAGATACTGAAAACGCATTCAAAAAATTCTAACATCCATATATGATAGAAGCTCTCAACAAGCTTGGAATAAGCAGGAATTTCCTTAATGTGATAAAGCGCATCTATGTAAAATCTGCAGTGAACATCATACTTCCTCATAAAAGACTGAAGGAAGTCCGCTAAGACTGGGAACAGGATAAGAATGCTCTCTCACCACTTCTTTTCAACAATGTACTGGAAGTTAAAGCCAGTGCAATTAGATAGGAAGAAGAAATGAAAGGCATATAAAAGAAAGACATCTAGACTGGAAAAAAAGAGGTAAAATTGTCTTTATTTGAAGATAACATGATACCATGTGTAGAAATCCACAAACAAAGCCAAAGCTTAGAACTGAGAAGTATAGCAAGGTCACAGGATACAAGATCAACATACAAAACTAAATTGTATTTCTACATATGAATACAAAATCCAAAAATAAAATTGAGAATATGTTTCACGATAGCATCAAAAAGAATAAGATACTTAAGAATAAATTTTAAAATTATAGACTTGTATACTGAAAATTATAAAACATTGCTGAGAAGATCTAAACTAATGGAGAGATATTCTATATCTACAGATTGGAAGAGTCAGAATTAAGATGGTAATTATGCTCAAATTTATCTATAGATTCAATGCAGTACTTTTCAAATTTCCATCAGGCTTTTCCTCACTGTGGTTTCAGAAATTGACAAGCTGATCATTAAATCTATATGGAAAGGGAAAGACCCAGAATGATAAAGGAGTTTGAGAAAAGAACCAAGTTAGAGGACTTTCACTTCCTCATATCAAAATTTACTACCAAGCTACAGTCATCAAGACAACATAATACTGGCATAAGGACAGACATATGGATCAAAGGAACAGAGCTGAGTCCAAAAATATATCCTTCTATGAATGGTGGATTGTCAATTGATATCCAACAAACCTACCTCACAAATTCACTGGAGAAACAATTTGAGTTTTAACAAATTGTACTGGTACAATAAGCTATCTGCCTGCAAAAAACTGCAAAGAAAGAAGGAAGGAAGGAAGGAAGGAAGGGAGGGAGGGAGGGAGGGAGGAAGGGAGGAAGGGAAGGAAGGAAATCCTTACCTCACAACACATGCAAATATTAACTCAATATGATTATAGACTTAAATGTAGGAGCTAAAACAATACAACTTATAGAAGAAAACAGAAAATCTTCAAGACCTTGTATTAGGCAAAGGTTTTTTAAGATATAACATGAAAAGCATGATTCATAAAAGAAAAAAATTAATAAATTGGACCACATCAAAATTCAAAATGTTTGTACTTCAGTAGACATCATTAAGAAAACAAAAATAAAAGCAACAAATTGGGATAAAATATTTGCAAAATATGTATCTGACAAAGAATTTATATCCAGAACTTACAAAGAACTCTTACACCTCAATAAGACAAACAACCTAATCAAAAAATAAGACATACAGATGGCTAAGAAGCACTTGTAAAGCTCTTTAACATCATTAGTTATTAGAAAAATGCAAATCGAAACCACAAGGAGACAGTTTCACACTCACTAGAATGGCTATAATTTAAAAAGTCAGGGCCAGGCACGGTGGCTCAAACTGTAATTCCAGCACTTTTGGAGGCCGAGGCAGGCAGATCACAAGGTCAAGAGTTTGAGACCACCCTGACCAACATGGTGAAACCCCGTCTCTACTAAAAATACAAAAATTATCTGGGTGTGGTGGTGCATGCCTGTAGTCCCAGCTTCTTGGGAGGCTGAGGGAGGAGAATCGCTTGAACCCAAGAGGTGGAGGTTGCATGAGCCGAGATCTCACCACTACACTCCAGCCTGGGTGACAGAGTGAGACTCCATCTGAAAAAAAAAAAAAAAGTCAGACAATAATAAATACTAGCAAAGATTAGAGAAATTGGTACTCTCGTACACTGCTGATATCAATGTATGAATGGTACAATCATTTTGGAAAACAGTTTAGAAGTTTCTCAAAATGCTAAATATAGTTAGCACATAACTCCAGCAATCCTGCTCTTAGGAATATACTGAAGAGAGATGAAAACACGTGTCCACACACAGGAAGGGGAACATCACACACTGGGGCCTGTTGTGGGGTGGGGGGATGGGGGAGGGATAGCATTACAAGATATACCTAATGTTAAATGACAAGTTAATGGATGCATCACACCAACATGGCACATGTATACATATGTAACAAACCTGCACGTTGTGCACATGTACCCTAAAAGTTAAAGTAAAATTTAAAAAAAATCACTAAGTAAAAGGAAAAGATAAAAACATTACATGTATGAAAATATATTTTGGGTATCAAAAAGGTTGTAGAAAGAAAATCATTTTAAGTAAACAATAATAATATATGATAAATTTTTGTCCTAATGCAAAATGACTGGTCAATTTTTTAAAAAGTATAGGAAAAAAACAGAAAATATAAACACATCATGAAAAGTCTGAGTAAGTCACAAAAGGTTTGGAAAGGACAAATATGTAGAGGAAATTTTTACAAGTTGCCTACAATTAAAAGGAAATTATTTTTGTCTTTCTAAATATTGAGCTTTGATATTAAAAATACACTAATACAAAAGTATAAATTTGGTCCCCTATATTAGAATAGCAAGGTTTTCCTAAAGTATTAATCCACTTAGTAAAATCTGCAAGAGGTTTTGATTTAATTCTAAAGTCTGTTTTTTAAAAAATAAACTTTTCAACCATCTCCTAAACTGTGGATTTATAGTTACAAGCAATGTTTTTCTTGATTCTATATTCTTGGCTTCTCTTGATGTGTCTAAATTTTTCTATGTAAACAGGAAATTTCCCATGCTTTTACTAAAAGCCATGTATTTCCCTACTTAAGGTACTACTTTTCTTGTTTGCATTAAAAAAAAAAAAAAAGTGTCCACACAAAGACTTGAACATGAATGTTCTTAGCAGTATTATCCACAATAGCTAAAACTTGGAAACATCCTAAATATTCATCAACTGGTGAATGAATACTCAAAATGTGGTATAACCATACAATAGAATACTATTCAGCAATAAAAAGGAATGAACTGTAGACACGTGTTAGGACACTGATGAACCTCAAAAACATTATGCTCAGTGAAAGAAGTCTAACACAAAAGACCATATATTGTATGATTCCATTTATATAAAATTCCCAGAAAAGGCAAAGATATAAATACAGAAAATAGATTAGTGGTTGCTGGAGGTGGGAGCAGGAACAAGGGAGAGGGATTAACAGCAAATGCACATGAGGAGTCATGCCAGGATGATAAAAATGTTCTAAAACTAGTTTGTAGTGATGGTTGCACAACTTGGTAAATTTACTTTAAAAATTTGGAATTGTACACGTCAAAAGGGTAAATTATCTGATATGCTAAATATGCTGAATGAAGTTATTATAAAAAACATCCAAAGCTCAATCTAACATCTAAACTGAAAGTTCTATAAAATACACACTGATTTTATCTTACCCAAGACACAAAAACTGTGAGGGTACAAGAGTGGGGGCTCTGGAGTCAGACAGATCTGACTTCAAATCTGACTCTTCCACTGATTGGTGATTGACTGAAGCAAGTGATTTTGCCTTTCTGAGATTTATAATATTCATCTGTAAAATTGGGTCAATAAATGGCATTTCCTTGCAAGATCATCAAGAGAATTAAAGGAGGCAGGGTTCATAATGCATTTAGCAAATGCTAGGCGTAGAGTAAATCCTTACTGATTGGTAGCAAAAATCATTAGCTACATTTTCAAATTATGTCTAGGCTTTCGCAAAATAAATTCTGCTTCAGCCATTTTTGTTAAATGATTACCCCTAGACATTCTTAATCTGGCAATTGTATTGTCACTCTCTTCACCTAAAGGTCTCTACCTCTCCTGCCACGAAAACTACTTATTTTTCAAGCTCCTTCCAAGCATTTCATTCCACTAGGGACCTTTCTCTCCTAAACTCTTGCAAATTACTGTATCCATATCACTCACGTGAATCATAAGCACACTCATACTATTGCCATTTACCTTCTCCTCAGCGTATATTTTGATTCATGTGCTACCACACTCCCCCTTGCCTGAGGGCTCTAAGGTATGGAATCATGCAACTCTTGCCTAGTCAGCTCAGGTGTAACTTTTAAATCCTTCTTCACCACCGTTCCTCGTAGCCAGAGTGGCAGGTGATTTGACAATTACTCTCCCTGAATCTAGATAAAATCTTTATGGGTATATATTTGCATCAAGCAATGCTCAGCGATTGTGGAATAAATAAAAATGTTTAGGAAAAGGTAAAAGTCCTTTAAAATACATATTAAGATATTTGCAAAGTATATGTTAACATCCTTCTTTAGCTGCTAGACAAAGAAGCCCATGACTATATCTTTTTACCCTGCTTTCGAAAGGGTTAAGAATCCAAGACTAGTAGATATTGACTCAGCAAAAATAGCCAAGAAAATAAGTTTAGGTGTGTTAAGTATCTAACTTGTAAAGAAATCCTGACCCTTCTGTTAAACTCTATTGAACTCTCTCAAAATACTGCAAACATTAAGTAGCACATTAGTGAATGAAGCCATGGACTACAGTTGATACAATTAATCTTTCTTATTAGCAACAACTTAGAATTTCTGTTTCTAAAAGTAGAAGGATGCTTTGTAAGAATATTTCCCCTTCTTTCACTTCTATAATTCTTCCAAAGGAAAAAAAATCAGACATTTTCCAGAAGTTTAGACATCAAAATTTCAACCAAAAGACCTGTCTTTATCACAGGAAGTAACTGTTCTTGCTAAGGTTTTCATTCTTCATACGATTTCTAAATTGCCCCCTTCTTTTTTTAAAATACATTTACAACAGATAACTACCTACATCCTTCCATTATTTGTCAATTTTGATGAGATCTTCACTTTTCTCATTTATGCTTTGGTCTTGTCTTTATTAATTATGAGTTATTGAAAATTTTGATAAAACTTCATGGTTATCCTAGTTGGAGACTTGGAGCAGCATTTTCCTGACCTTGCCTGAACACTGACTATGTGTGTGACTGACCCTGGATAAGAAAGACTCTCAAATATACACTGGGCTCAAAATAGTCGACTGCACAGGTATGTTGAAAAAATAACTGAGACTACAAGTATGAAAATACTTCAGTGATTTGGGATCAAAATTCAAATTCATTATTATGTTCATTGTATTTCCTCTTCAGCTCTGCATGGGTGGGTGCACCAGAAACAAATCCTCATCCGACCTCTGAAGTTCAAAGATACCACTGGGTTAGTCAATTTCATCTTTTCTTTTATTCATTAAGTAGGCGAATGGACTCAGTAAATTAAACTTGGGTCTTTCTGTTTGGAAGGAGGCAGGGATTCAGGGCAGAGGGTTCGTTTTGAGTCTTGGCTCCAATACATAAAGCTTTGAGCAAATTGCTTGAACTCTGCAGTCAGTGTCCTCATCTGCAAAATGGGAGCAAGGATTAGAGGTTATGAAAGCCTTGAGTGCTGCTTAGATGTAAATGCTTATTAAATATTTAGCAACTCTATTTCAAAAGGATGCATGTTCAATATTTGAGGAGCTCTAACACCTCTTAGCTCTATTATTTGTTCCATTGTGTATTTCTCAATAAGCTCTCTCTTCTGCCCTCCGCCCTTAGCAGAAACTGTATTTTCAAAACAAATCAGTTTTGCAGAACAAAGAAAGAGAGAGACTGATTTGCCAACATACCAAAACTAAAAGGAGATTGTTAAAAATGGCTTGTATGTTATTACAGCAGAATCTGAAAGAAAGGGGTAGAAAGAAAGCTTCATTACTGCCTAAGCCAATTTGACTTCTGCAAACCTAATTAAACACGCCTTGAGTATATAAAATATATCATCCTCAGATAACACCATACGGTTAAATTCTTCATCTTATTAAGAGCTTGCATTAATGCTTCTTCAACATAAATTTTATACCCAGACAGGTGCTGTTTGAGAAGGCTCACAATAGGAATGACCTAAATTAGGGTGACAGAGGCAAAAGACGGATCACCAGTGACTGTCTCAACAAGAAGAGGAATGAGGAGTCCATCTTCCATTATGGCCCAATTCTAATGTGATAACATTATCTCCTGAAAGAGCTTCCTTCCTCAGGCCTTAGGCTACCCTGGAACTTTGCATCGGGCTGAGGGATTTCATAATCCAGAGAAAAAACCTCAACCCCTAGAGTCATAATGTCAATACCCAAAGGCCCCTAGGGACCCTTGAAACCATACTTTACAAATGAGGAAAATGAGGCCCAGATAGGTGACATGACCGAGGTTGCAGATATAGGTACCTATTATAGCATTTTGAGAGAAAAGAAAGCTAATATATGTAAGCTAATATAGGTGTATGATATCCATCAAAACTATTTGACCACTAAACATACAAATGAACAAATTTTAAAAAAAACATGAAATGTTATCAAGTGATCTGATTGGTCCATACCTCTCATATTTTCCTTGGCTGTCCTAAAACATTATTCTGTTTCATGTCATGAACCTCTACCCTTTAGATCTTGCCTCCCCAATGCATTTTTCTCTCCAGCCTGTATTTCAGTTTTCCCTGGGGATGCCCCTCTCCATAGGATCAAAGGTAAAGCCAAAGTCAACAAAAGTAGCATGGCCTACCATAAGATTCCACCATAAGTGACTACTAAAATCTTTACCAGGTTAACTTTCTTAAAACAAGTTCGGCTTATATAACTACCCTAAACTTTCATGGTTTCCTCCATTGCTAACTAAATCAAAGTCAAACTTCTTTAAGGAGACTGATGTTCAAGCCCATTCGCTCAAGTACCCGGAGTCATCTTTTATTATTTTCCTATGCTCTAGCCCAGGCAATCTCAATTTGACTGTACAACTGGAATCACTGGAGGAGCTTTAAGATCTGATGAGTGCTCAGACCCAACCTCAGATCAATTCAAGTATAGTTTCTTGTTAGTGGGAGGGGTACATGAGAGGCAATGTAATACAGTGCTTAAGAGCACAGCCTCTGGGACCAGACAGCCTGGCCTTACGACAGCCTGGCCTTACGACTTGACTATGCCACTGACTTGTTGTATGGTCATAGGCAAGTTACCTGTCCTCTGCCTCAGTTTACTCTCTATAAGATGAGGAAGATAATAGACCACTTTTGTAAGAATATTCTGAGAATTAAGTAAACTAATACATGCAAAGTACATAGAATTATGTCTAGCACATAGAAAGCCCTATATAGTATTGCTATTATTATAATACTTGAAGATATGGGACAGTGATTTGTATATGGGGATTAATACATTTTTCTGATTTAAATGTAATTAAATGTTGCTTTAAATAGACCCTAACACTGTGCTGGAAAAAAAAAGTCAGTTTCAAGGAGTATTTTGGTATCACAGAAGCTCCAGCATTTAATACTGAGAACAAACATCCTGAAAAAAAAATAGCAGGATAAATGAAACTTCAAGACATTATGCTAAGTGAAATAAGTCAGACACGAAAGGACAAATATTGTCTGATTCCACTTATATGAGGTACCTAGAGTAGTCAAATTCAAAAAGTAGAATAAGTATTCTGGAATGGGGGGTTTCAGGGGAATGGGGAGTTATTGTTGAATGAGTTCAGTGGGTACAGCGTTTCAGTTTGAGACGATGAAAAAGCTCTGGAGAGGAATGTTGGTGATGGCTGCACAACAGTGTGAATGCATTGAATGCCACAGAACTGTATGATTAAAACGGTATGCTTTATATTATGATATTTTACCATAGTAAAAAGAATGTTGAGAGTTTTTAAAAAATCACAAAAATACAGAATATATTTAATATAGTTTAGGTGTCGTTAAATGTAGTTTTCCCTGATTACAAGATTACTTTTGGTTTATTAAAATCCCACATGTATTCTTTCTTCTCTTTCATGTTCCCCAGGTGAAGGCCACATTTCAATAATTTTTTTTTAAATTTATGACCTCACTTTTAACAGGTACAATGGGAAATTGACCCAACCACAAAAACATTCCTCAGTGGTATCCGTTGCAGTGAACTGGAGCTATAGAGAATGCTCTGTGACTTGCAGGGTTCCCCCAAACAGAAAATCCTGAGCATTAATAGGGAAGATTTCACTGACATTGTAAAGTTTCTGTAGAGTTGACATTTGATTGATGCTGTGACAGCTTTTTCAAACCTTACATACTGTCAGTGCAACCATATTAGAGACCGCTCTTGACTTTGTGAAGTCATTTAAAAAACTTAGGCGGGGCTGGGGTGAGGATTAAAAAAATACTTTATTGACATCCCAAGGGCTCTTATACTGACAGAATAATGCTCCTCACCTTGGGATCATTTCCTTGGGAGAAAAAAAATATATGTGTATAATATATATACCTTCTAGGGACAATGTGTTGGCTCTGCAATTCCTTCAGATTCATTAAAGGGCCAATGGAATGACGACTGCATATATTTACGCATCGCGTGAGACACTTCTACTGAAATTCAATTGTGACTGTGAATGCTTCAGACCAGATACAATTTTAACATTTTCTGCTACTGGAGTGGGAAGACCAAATAGCTATTTCAAATTCACATTTCCCTTTTCCAATTGATTGTGGCACTCCCCCTGGAACGCCCCCATATTACAACAGCTCTAACTTTCCAATTCATTTTCACTGGAAAAGTCTAAACATGAAGCAATACCTTCTACTCTACCAGTCACTGTGGTTCCCCTAAGGGTATTTTTGTGTTGAAGCAAGTCACTGAGTAGCAGACTGATAGCTTTTTGTCTTCCAAAGCTCATTGACTAAGAAAATAATACACATAAAGGCAGTCTATTCCAACAATATCTCAAGGGGAAAATAGTCTATTGCCACCCAATTTTAGTGATGGTGCCAGAAAGGGTTAGATAATAAAGCACCTTGGGATCTGCAGAAAATAACATGCCAATACTATATGTTTTGATGGAAAAAGTAAAAGAAAAATTATAAAAACCATACTCGTTTAGGACATATAGAAGAAGGTACCCACTGTCACTTTTGATTAGAAGAGGGCTTAAAAAAGATCCATTGGTAATAGGCATTTCACTCAACTTGTACATTGGTTTACTAAATGAAAATTCAAAAATGCAAGGGGCATTGAAATGGCATTTTGTTATTCAGAAAATGCCACCTATTCATACTTTTAGGGACTGTCAATGCTCAAAGCCATATACTTGATATGGCGACTTGAAATCCTCCCAATTGTTTGATGATTTTTTTTAATGGTATTGCAAACCAAGTGTTCAATTTCAATAGAGTAATATTTTAAAATTTGAAGGATAAACATATTTCTGCAACAGGTGCCAGAACTGTATCTTATTTTATAAATATTTTTACTCTAACCTGCATAAAAGCAGCTAATTAGGAAAAAGGATCAAGGAACATGGAATTATATTTCTGTTTAGAATTTTATAAACACAGCTATGCTTTCCTTTTAGTGCTGTGATATGCAGCTGTAAAACATCCTTAACACTATTTTTTAATAATATGATTTTACTTAAAATTGCTTCCTTCCTCTATATATGTATTTCTATAAAAAACAAACTTATGTTTAAAAATTTTAGACTTATTTTACAGAGATTGAGAAACAATTCACTTATGTACTCAAAGTCAAAAATTCTAGAGCTTCATGTTTAAAATGACAATAAAAGCAGAAAGCAAATAAAACTGAATAATTATGTAAAAAAAAGAAAAACAACCCATTTACATGATGAGATGATGGCATTATAAGCAATTTTTGTCTTACATTTATCTTATTTGAATATTGTATTTTGAAGTAAATAAATGCTAAAATTTATCACTGTTTTATCATTTACCAAGTGTTTTAACATTTCTTTATTTTCCCAAGACACCATAAAGATGGGTAGTGCAAAGACTATTGGTTCTGTTTTGTGGTTGAGGATGATGTTCTTAGAGACTGAGCAAAGACAGGAGGAAAACATAGCCTTACAGCATCTCAACTTGAAGGATGACAAATACACATAAATCAACAGAAATCCAGATGGGATTGTAACTCATAATAATAGAGCTCTTTATGCTGGCAGTAGCAAAGAATCATTTCTAGCATCCAGCTTTGTTCAGCATTCCCAGAACCAGCCTCATGGAGCAGAACTCAAAAGTACTTCCACCAGCTGAACACCCCCACACCATCCTCAGAAGTCTGAGCTCTAGCACCAAGGAGTCTCTTCCCAGATTCCTGGTGTGATAACCCCAACTTCTTCCCTTTTCTCTTCTAGTCTTAGGCATGATAGCTGCTTCCTGTAGTCATTAGTTTTTTCATTACCTCAGTTTTCTCCTTTTGCTTTTTGAAACTTCTCATACCTGTTTAACCAGTTCCCTTCATTAAATTCTCTCTGTTGAAATAAAGTGGGTCTGTTTTCCTGGCTGGATGCTAATAGAAACATGTAAACAATACATTTTTTAAAACATTTATTTGTGTGTATATCTATATATCTATATATAGATATATATATATATTTCTGTTAATCTGATAACCCAGAATGTCACATTTTTTAGTATAGCCCAACTCAAAAAATTGAACATTTATTCACACAATTCTGTGTTCCTGGATATTTGTTATTTGTAGCCTTTAAGGGGATGGCAGCTAGCCAATTGTTTTCCCTCCATATTTCCCAGGCTCCAGTGTTAAACGGGCACATGGCTTCTCTTCATATGTACATTTTACAAAATGAGGCATCCTCATCACTGAAGCTAAAACAATGGTATTGCATGTAGTTTATTGTCACTCATGTAATCTTACAGTTACCTCTAATAACACTCCGCATGTGATTACATCCAGAGTACAAAGTAAATAGCTATATTTTTTTCTAGAATAACGGAATGAATCCTGCTAATCTATTTCAAATTTAAACATATGGCATTTGGGGCCAAATTCAGAAACAAAGCCAACTATGGTTCAACTCCTCCAAGCTTCAGCCTGGTCTTTATTTTGCAGTATTTTAACTAACATCATATTTCTAAAGATTTCAAGAGGTACGTGATACTTGGATAAGAACTAGCTCTAGCAAAATAATATTCTGATGAGTTAAGTGTAAATGAATCAGAAACATACGAACTGTATTTCCCTTGAAACACACAGGGATTTAAAAGTTAATGGAAAAAGTGCTGGCAACTCACATTTAGAGCTTTTATTGAAACCAGGATGTTTGAATAAACATTAGACATTCAACTAACTGAAACTGAAAAAGGGTTCACCAATCCTTAATTATAACAGTGCTTTAAATGATGAGGAAACATGTCACATTCAAGTTTCAGACAGAAAGCTTTACTTGGCAGACATACTTCTGGTTCGAAAAACCTCTACAGTCATATTATGGCAACCAACTGAGATATTAAAACAGACAGTGAAGTTTTAAATGCAGTCTGGCAAGCACCACGAGACAATAACTACCAATTGGAAATTTAAAAAAGAAAAAAAGGAGTGGTGAGAGGGTAATGATTAAGTTTTGAAAGAAAGAGCTGGACACGTAATTTAGAGAGTATGCCTTCTTAAATGGACTAATAATGAGCTAATCACATAAGAGCTGAAGAGTAGTGTATGTTTGGGTTTCTTCTTTCTGATCAGGGGTTGTAATTTGGGGCCACAAACCAAGACAGCTGGTAAGTAGGAAACGGACAGACCTGTGATGGAATTTTGATTTCTCTGATGCCTAATGTTGAATTAAGCCAGTAGTGGTCCAAGTGGAATTTGTATAATAAGACAGCTTGGAACAGCATAATGCAAATTCCCCATGGCCTACAAATCACCTCTGGGTGCTTGTCCAGAGCCCCGCTTGCAATAAATCAGAAGCCAAGTTAACTGTATGATAGTTGTCAAATCTTAGCATGCATCAGCCAAACCTTAGCTTGCATCAGAATCATCTGGAAAGCTTATTAAAACATGGATTTCTGCCTGCCCCACCTGCTACCCCCTGCCAAGTGTCTGCTTCAGTAGGTCTGGGGGGGGGGGGGTCCTGATAATTTGCATATTTAATGAGCTCCCAGCTGAAACTGATGCTGCTGGTCTGGGCCATCAACTAAGAACCACAGGCTCAAACACATGATTAAGGACTGTTCCAAGCCACTACTAACTGTAGAAGCAGGTTTGCATCTTTACATTAGCAAACTAGAAAAGGGCTTCAGGGTTACTGGCTCTGCTTTGTCCCCTAACAGACAAGACAAGCTTAAGGAATTGTCTGATATATAAAGAGACTAACAGCTTTACATCAAAATCAACATAAACGGTTTGTAAACTAAACACCTATTAGAAATAGCTATAAGAAAGATTTTAAAAATAAATAAACTGGGAGTCATTCTTTTCACCACATTTGACCTTCTGCTGAGAAACAATTTTCAGAACTTCCAACTAGCCTGATAGGTCAAGGTCCAAAATTGGTGTCTTTAGAATAATTTTGATGGAACTTGTTTCTTGTGAGCGTCACAATGTGCTGCACAACTTAGCCAACCAGCATTATTCCTTGCCTTCCATAATAGATGCATTCACATCCCTCTGGCTCCTGGTATTTCACCAAATCTCAGATGGCGTAATCTCAGAAATCCATTCCAAACCATCACGCTTTCTGCAGGAATCATGCTATCATTTGGATATTTGTTCCCCCAATCCTCAAGTTGAAATTTGATCCCCAATGTTGGAGGTGGGGCTTAGTAGGAGGTGTTTGGGTCAGGGAAATGAATGGCTTGGTGCTGCCCTCGAGGTAGTGAGTGAGTTCTTGCTCTAGTAGGTCCCATGAGAGCTGGTTGTTAAGAAGAGGTTAGTACCTATCCCTTCTCTGTCTCTTGATTCCTCTCTGGCCATGTGATCTGTGCACACACCAGCTCCCCTTCACCTTCTGCCATGAGTGGAAGCAGCCTGAGGCCTTCACAAGATGCTGGCACCATGCTTCTTGCACAGTCTGCAGAATGATGAGCCAAATAAACCTCTTTTCCTTATAAATTACTCAGTCTCAGGTATTCCTTTATAGCAACACAAACAGACTAAGACAAATTACTTGTACAAGCTATTGCACAAGATTTTTAATTCTGTAATTGAATATCTGCAAGAATAAGAAACCAATTACCTTTCATGACAAAACGTACTTTCATTCTGAGGGTAATCATTCATGTATAGTTTTTTGTGTGAACTTGTTTTTATTCCTCTAAGGTAAATACCTACCAGGGAATAGCTAGGTTATATAAGTGTTTATTTAACTTTACTGGAAACCACTGAACTATTTTGCAGAATGGCTATGTAATTTGGCATTCTCATCAGTAATGTTTGAAAATTCCAGTTGCTCCACATTCTCACCAGTGCTTGGTATAATCAGTGTATTTAATTATAGCCTTTCCAAAAAATGTATAGTGGCATCTGATCTTGGGTTTAATTTGCATTTCCTTAATGGATAATGATATGGAGCATCTTTTCATGTGCTCATCTGCCTCCTGTGTATCCTCATTGGTAAATTGTCCAAATTTTGCCCATTTTCAAATTTCTCACTATTGAGTTTTGAGGGTTTTTTATAAATTCAGGCTATAAGTCCTTTGTTGGAAATGCAATTTTTAAATATTTTTATCCCAGGCTGCAGTTTGATTTTCATTTTCTTAACAATGTGTTTTGCAGAGCATAAGATTTTAATTTTGATGATGTCCAACATATAATTATTTTCTTTTAGGGATTGATTTTCTTTTGGTGCCATGTCTAAGAATTCTTCACTTAACCACAGATCACAAAGTTTTCCTCCATGTTTTCTTCTAAAAGTTTTATAATTTTATGCTTAGATGAAAGATCCATTTTGAGTTAATGTTTATATAAAGTATGAGATTAGGTCAAGGTTTATTTTCTTGCATATGGATGTTCCATTGTTCCAAGACTATTTGTTGAAAAGACTATCCTTTCTCCAAAGAATTGCTTTATCTTTTTAAAAAACTCAGTTGGTATACTCATGTGGGTCTATTTCTGGACTATATTCCAGTCATCTACGTGTGATCCCTTGACAATAACACACAGTCTTGACTACTGCAGCTATACAGTAAGTCGAAAAACTGAGTAGAGTGATTCTTCTGGATTTATTCTTTTTTCAAAATTGATTTTGACCATTGTAAATCTCTTGTCTTTTCATAAAAATTTTAGAATCAGATATTCTATTCTTATCAAAAAAATTATTCTTGAATTTCAAATGAAATTTTATTAAATCTGTAGATCAATTAGGAAATAATTGATATCTTCCCTATGTATAGATCTTCCAATTCATGAACACCAGATGTAGCTCCATTTATTTAGTTCATTTTTTATTTCTTTCATCAGTGTTTTATAATTTTCAGCAAATAGCTTTAAAGGAGGTTTTGTCAGATTTGTAACCAAGTATTTCATTTTGCAGCAGCTATCGTAAATAGTAATTTTTTAAATTTTGGTTTCCTATTTTTCAATGACATTATCTAGAAATACTACTAATTTTTGTGTTGATTATGGATCCTGTCTTTGATAGACTCACTCATTTCTGAGAATATCTTAAATATTCCTTGGGATTTTCTACATAAATAATTATATCATCTGTGAATAGGTGATGGTTTTATTTCTTCTTTTCCAATATGAGTGCCTGTTATTTCTTTTTCTAGCTTGGTTGTACTGGCTTTTCCTAGCTTGATTTGCAGTGTGATGTTGAATAAGAGTGAGGAAAGTGTGCATCTTTGCTTTGTCCCCTGTCTTAAAGGGAGAACATTTCTCTATAAGACAGCCTGTTAAGTAGGTTGTTAGCTGTAGGTTTTTTAAAAAATAGATTTTATCAGATTGAAGAAATTTTCTTACATTTCTAGTTTGCTGGGAGATTTTATCATTAATGGTTTTGAAATTTGTGGAATCATTTTTCTGCATCAATTGATATATTCATGTGGATTTTCTTATTTAGGCTATTAATCTAGTGGATTACATTGATTGACTTTTAAATATTGAACCAGCCTTGCAGTACCAGAATAAATCCCACTTGGTCATGGTGTATTAATTTTTATAAACTGCTGGATATGATTAGCTAATATTTTCTGATGATTTGTGTATCTATGTTCATGACAGATATTTGCCTATAGTTTTCTATTTTTGTACTGTCTTTGGTTTTAATATTGGGGTACTCTGGTGTCATAAAACATGTTGGGAGGTATTTTCTCCTCTTCTCAAGATTGGGTATAATTAGGATTATTTCTCCTCTAAATGTTTAGTGGAATTATCCAGTGAAATTATTTGGGTCTGAAGAGTTCTTTTTCAGAAAGTTTTAGCTATGAATTCAATATCTTTAATAGTAGAAGACTATTGAAATTACCCACTTTGTACTGGGTGAGCTTTGGCAGTTTATAGTTTTTGGGGAAAAGGTAAATTATTTTGCTGAATTGGTATGCTTTGAGTTGTTTGTGGTATTCCCTTATTATCCTTTTAATGTCTGTAGTGATGTTCTCTCTTTTACTCCTGGTGTTAAGAATTTGTGTCTTTTTTCTTTGTCAGTTTTGTTAGAGGATTGTCAATTTTATTGATAGTTTCAAAGAATCCACTTTCTGTTTCATTTGATATTTTTATTTTTTAATTTTATTTCTATTTTTTAAATTTCATTGATTTCTCCTATCTTTATTATTTCTTTATTCCTGCTTATTTTGGTTAACACTTCTTTTTTTTTTCTAGTTTCTTAAGGTGGAAGGTAAGATTACTTCTTTGAGATCTTTCTTCTTTTCTAATATAAGCAGCTAATGCTATAAATTTTCATTTAAGTACTGTTTTAGCTACAACCCACAAATTTTGTTATGTTTTGTTTTTATTTTTGTTTAGTTCAAAATATATTCCAAATTCCCTGAGATTTCCTCTTCGGCCCATGGATTATTTAGAAGTGTGTTGCTTAATTTCCAAGCATTTGGAGTTTTTTCTGTTATCTTTCTCTTATTGGTTTCTGGTTTTATATATTGTATTCAGAGAGCATTTTTAATGATTTCAACTACTTTAAATGTGCTAAGATTTGTTTATGTCCCAGGATATGATCTGTCCTGAAGATACTCTACATACTTTGAAAAGGCTATTATTCTGTTGGTTTTTGATGGAAGGTTTTAAAAACGTCAGTTTGATTCCAGTTGGTTGATGGTGTTGTTCAGTTCTGCAGCCTTACTGATTTGCTGTCTGCTAGGTTTTTCAATTACTTTAAGAGGAAGTTTAAAATCTCCAACTACAATTGGGGACTTGTCTGTTTCCTTTCATTTCTGTCAGTTTTTGCTTCAGGAATTTTGAAATTCTGTTGTTAGGTGAATTCAGCATGTGAGGGCATCTGGAGGATAATAAGCGCATTGGGTTTTCTGTGACCTGAGATTTTCTATGGCTGCAGCAGTCCTGGGTAAGAATGGAGAAGAAGGGAGCAAAGCAGGAGGTAAGGGGAGAAAGATGTGTAACAGATTGTAAACATACTTGTGCGGCCCTAAGAATTAGTTGGTGGGCAATGGGGAGCAAAAAGAGACATTTAAGCAGACAGGAACTGTATTAGTCTGTTTTCATACTGCTGATAAAGACATACCCAAGACTGGGTAATTTACAAAAGAAAGAGGTTAATTGGACTTACAGTTCCACATAGCTGGGAGGCCTCACAATCATGGCAGAGGCAAGGAGGAGCAAGTCACATCTTACATGGATGGCAGCAGGCAAAGAGAGAGCTTGTGCATGGAAACTCCCATTTTAAAAACCATTTAGATCTTGTGAGACCCATTCCTTATCACAGGAACAGCATGGGAAAGGCCTACGCCCATGATTCAATCATCTCCCACTGGGTCCCTCCCACAACATATGGGAATTATGGGAGCTACAAGATGAGATTTGTGTGGGGACACAGAGCCAAACCATATCAGTAACATAATCAGATTTTTATTTCTTAAGTATATTTTGGAGGACATTGTAGATAAAGTTCAGGATTCCACAGGGGGAGATACGAACTTGAAATACATGCATACATAATTCTAATGAATGGACTTGGGAATCTGATGACAGCAGCATTGGAAGGGGTGAATTTTATTAATTTAGATCAGAAAAGCATTCAGAAAGAAATAGACCTTGTATACACACACCAGCACTGGGACCTACTATAGTTTTTCTCTGTATGGGTAAAGAGGGGAGAGAGAATTATTTTATATATAGCAGTTCAGCATACTCATTATAAAGTTAGCATTAAAAGTTTAATGGAAAGGCCAATTTGCCAATTTGCTGCCTGTCCCTGTGAATGGCCTTATTAATAAATAATGCATATTGTTTAATGAAAAAAAGTCAAGGTAAAAATATAAAACATTTAAATGGGATGTCTTTACAAAAGGTCATTGCCCTTTCCAAATATTTTTTGATGAGTTCTTCTACCAAGGAAAGCTGTTTTTAAATGCATAGTTAGCATACAATGCATACTCCAGCAACTTAAGAATATCTAAGTGTACTTTGATAGGAATCCAAAGTTGTCTTCAAAAATGTTTACCAAAAGTCAAAATGATGGTCTGCCACTTATGTACTTATAAAGGTCTACAAATAATAATAAGCAATAACTTCTCACAAATAAGAAGTTTATCATATGCTGTCCTGGGAGGACAGCAGAAAACAGTTGCTACATCAAAGGAATGTTGAGAGGAGCTGAAAATAAATTTTTTACAAAGATGTGGTCAGGGTTCAGGGAAATCAACAAAGAATGGTGAAACACACCAATGCTAGCAACTGCAGGGAGCTCACTCTTTGACTTGAAGGACTACAAGGAAGGAGTGATTTCCAAAGTGACTGTGAAGAACACCCTCTACTCTCACCCAGCAAACTGCTGGAGTGTTACTTCACTCTCCTTCTACCCTCTTACTCTCTGCTGATAACCCGCATTGGCCAAACCCAACAGGATGCAATGGATTGACCCACAAAGGTGAACCTCCTGGAGCCAGGAACAGGGTAGAGAAGAATAGAGAGTAGATTGGCAGGGTGAGAGATGGCCAGACAACTGAAAGCATTGAGAATGGGTACACGAAAAACAAAATCCTTATTGGGCATTTCATAATTGAAATAATTCCACCTCCACTGGCCATTATACACACACACACACACATTCACACATATACCCTGATTCTTCTTATGGAGAAGACAGTTATAAGTCTCATGTGTATTTTTTTTTTTTTTACTAAAATTCAAGACTTTGATTCTCCTAGTGCCAGTTGAAAGACTGATGTTGTACATTAGAATTCCAAGCCCAGATGTTTCATCACATGGATAAATTATGTTACTTTCTAACAAATATAGTTACAAGAACTATACTTGCATTTGACCATTATATTAACTGATTGGACTTGGAGTTGGGAAAGCAAATGGTCAAGTAACAAGTCTAAAATTCTCATGCATCCCTGAAAGTAGCTAAATGTCTCAACGATTTAAAGTGCTTGAGGCTTTAAGTGGTTCATTCGGAAGGCAAACTGAGATCATTCTGAGTCCTTGTCTTTTTTTATCATCACTTGATCACAATCCCTCTAATGAGATGAAGGGCTTCTTCTCTGTGAAATAGGGACTCAAGTATGCTTAAAGCAATTGAATTATGTTTCTTTTGTACAGGTGCTTCACTGATTTGCCACCTTTTATGTCCCTCAGGATTTGGCTGAGGCAGGAGCTCACTGGTCTTATCCACTACTGAAACCTTAAGAATGAGCATTGTGCTTCCCACACAACAGATACCAAGAAGATATTTTTTTGACTGACAAAATTAATGAATTTTATTTTTTGTTTTTTGTCAGATTTTTTTTCCATAGGTTATTGGGGAACTGGTAGTGTTTGGTTACACGAGGAAGTTCTTTGGTGGTGATTTGTGAGATTTTGGTGCACCCATCACCCGAGCAGTACACACTGCACCCAATTTGTAGTCTTTTATCCCTCACCCCTTTCCCCCTAAGTCCCCAAAGTCCATTGTGTCATTCTTATGCCTTTGCATTCTCATAGCCTAGCTCCCACTTATGAGTGAGAACATATGATGTTTGGTTTTCCATTCCTGTTACTTCACTTAGAATAATAGTCTCCAATCTCATCCAGGTCACTGCAAATGCCATTCATTCATTCCTTTTCATGGCTGAGTAGTATTCCATCATTTATATATATATATATACCACAGTTTCTTTATCCACTCGTTGATTGATGGCCATTTGGGTTGGTTCCATGTTTTCACAATTGTGAATTGTGCTGCTATAAATATGCATATGCAAGTACCTTTTTCGCATAACAACTTCTTTTCCTCTGGATAGATACCCAGCAGTGGGATAGCTGAATCAAATGGTAGTTCTACTTTTAGTTTTTTAGGGAACCTCCATGCTGTTTTCCATAGTGGTTGTACTGGTTTACATTCCCACCAGCAGTGTAGAAGTGTTCCCTATTCACTGCATCCACACCAACATCTATTATTTTTTCATTTTTTTATTATGACCATTCTTGCAGGAGTAAGGTGGTATCACCTTGTGGTTTTGATTTGCATTTCCCTGATTATTAGTGATGCTGAGAAATTTTTGTATGTTTACTTTTTTAATAGATTAACAAATGAACTAGACAGGCAACATAGCACTAGGAAGGACATCTTACTCTAATGCAGAACTTATCCTGTGTCCTGGCTCTATCCTTTTAGCTGTGTATTGTCTTCAGGGAGGTCACTTAACATCTCTGAGTTTCAGTGTCTTCAGCTATGAAATAAGAAGAAAAAAACAGAAAACAATCCTACACAAGGTTGCCAAAGGATCATGGGAAATAATATGTTTGAAACTGTTTGGGAAATGTAAGGCATTTAAAAACATACACTATTTTTACTACTGAAATTGGTTACTGTGATGGTTAAGTTTGTGTGTCAACTTGACTGAACTAATAAGGGATGAATGGTGGCAGGTAAATATTATTTCTGGGGGTATCTATGAGAGTGTTTCCAGAAGAGATTAGCATTTGAATCAGTAGAATGAGTAAAGATCACTCTCATCAACATGGGTGGGCATCATCCAATCTGTTGAGGGCCCAAATAGAACACAAAGCTGGGGGAAAGGCAACTTTGCTGTCTTTGTTAGAGCTGGGACATCCATCTTCTCCTGCCCTTGGGCATTGGTACTCCTGGTTCTCAGACCCTCAGGCTCAAACTGGGACTTACACCATTGACTTCCTTGGGCCTGCAGCTTGCAGATGGCAGGTCATGGGACTTCTCAGCCTCATGATTGTGTGAGCCAATTTTCATAATAAATATTTATATATACATATATCTTATTAGTTCTTTTTCTCTGGAGAATACTAATACAGATTTTTGTGTCAAGAAGTGGGCATGTTGCTGTAACAAATGCCTAGAAATGTGGAAGCAGCCTTGGAATTGGGTAATGGGTAAAGGCTGGAAGAGTTTCAAGGTTCATGCTAGAAAAAAAAATAAAAACAAAAACAAAAAAAACCTACATTGCCATGAATGTCCCACGAAGGGCAATTCTGATGAAGTCCCAGAGAGAAAGGAGGAAAGTTTGCTGTAGAGAAAACCTCAATCTTCTTAGAGAATTCCAAAGTGGTCATGAACAGAACGTTGGTAGAAATATGGACAATAAAGGCTATTCTGATGAAGACTCAGATGGAAATGAGGAAGAGGAACGTGTTATTGGGCAATGGAGGAAAAGCAATTCTCATTATAAACTGCAAGAGAACTTGGCTGAATTGTGTTCACGTTCTAGCGTTTTGTGGAAGGTAGAATTTGTGAGCAAAGAAATTGGATATTTGGCTGAGGAAATCTTGTTTTTGTAGATCACAGAACTTCATTAAGATAGAATCACTGCTAATTACATAGAAGCTACTTGTCTAAGCCGAAATCCATGAGGTTAATATAAACTTACAGTTACACAAATTAGAAGCAAATGGCATATCCAAAACCATAAGGAAACATCCTTATGCCAAGGTGATGAAGGCTGAAGTAAATATGTCTGCACATTTATTTCAAGCTGTTAAAGAGTTTGTGGGTCACTCAGTGGTCCCTTGCATGCAAAAAGTCCAAGAGCTCGTTCATGCCATCCTCTTCTTTGTGACTGGAAGGATATACACTCATCACAGAGCTCTAGCCACTCCTGGCCTTTACACATTTCTCCAGCTGCTTGCATTGCTCTCTTTCTGTTGTTAGGGGATCCAGTTCCTCCTCTTGCTCTTCCTCCTCCATGAAATCTTTGGACCTGGTCAGCATCTTTCACTCATCTTCCAGTCCCATGTCTGGCTATGGTTCTGAATTCAACACACTCAAGCAGCAACAGTGGCACCTAATCCACTTCGGAATCAAGAAGGACTTAGCAGCTGAGGAAAGTTTTAAGCAGTGTTGAAAGTGCAGTTGGCTTCTCTTGACTGCTTCTTGCAAAGTGTGAGAATAGACAAATGACTTACAAAATAATTATTAATGAAAAGGGAAGCAGAACTTAAAGATTTAGACAATTCTCAGCCTATTCATATTAGAAAAAAAATGAGAAAGCCTGTATGGAAGAGAGCATGAAGGGTGTGACCAAATTTGATGAGGAAATTAGCATGGATCAGCTATCTCAATGGAGCCAGGTGCTATTCATCCGGACAATGGGGAGATTAATCAGCCACCTGAATAGAAGTCCAAATAAGATGCATTGCACACTCTATTGTCCAATACAATGGAAGAATGACCCCAAAGACATTTTGGAGAACATCAAGGCTATACTTACAATCACAGGCCAAGAATTCAAACACCCAGGGGGCCGAGCAATTTCAAATGAGGGGCCACTACTGTTCAGAACATCATGTCATGGGCTTCCTTACCCCAAACTCCATAACCATGCTCCTCAATCACTCCAGGTATGAGTCCCATGTGCTGCACCCAGCAAAGCTGTAGAGGCCTGTCTGCCTCCACCTAGATTTCAAATTATGCCACAGGACCCAGACAGAGGGCTGCCTGTGGGGAAAAGCCATTGCAAGGAGCCCCAACAAGGACAATGCCCAGCAAAGACATGGGGTAGGGCTACCCAGAGTCATGGGTATGGGGCTGCAACCACAGTGGGTCCTGAAGTCAGGACCACTGTCCCAGTGGGTCTGGAGTGCAGAGCATTAAGCCAAAGAAAATTATTCTCAAGACTTAAGGTTTGGTTGGGTGTGGTAGCTCATACCTATAATCCCAGCAACTTAGGAGGCCAAGGTGGGAGGATAACTTGAGGCCAGAAGTTCAAGACTAGCCTGGACAATATAACAAGACCCCATCTCTAAAAAAAAATTAAAAGTTAGCTGGGTGTGGTGTGATGTGTCTGTAGTCCTAGCTACTCAGATTTTATTTTTCATACGAAGTCTCATATCCAGTATAGATTTGATACTTATAGCACATCTGGAATAGCACATTTCAAGTGTGGTTAGTGATTACTGTATTGAAGAGTGTAGTTCTGTAATGATATATCAAAATGTATTAATATACACAATTTCAAATAAGGCAGGAGGGTCACTTGAGCCTAGAAATTTGAGGTTATAGTGAGCTATGATTGCACCACTTCACTCCAGCCTGGGTGACAGTGTGAGACCCTGTCTCTAAAAAATTTTTTTAATTAAAAAGACTCAAGGTTTAATGTTGTTTGCTCTCCCACCATTATATTTTGGAAGCACATTATATGTTTGATTTCACGGATTCACAGCCAAAGAACAATATGATTCAGAATGAATCATACCTTGAGTCTCACTCATATCTAATTTAGATGATATTTAGATAGGACTTTGGACTTTAAACATTTAAGTTGATGCTAGAATGAGATAAGACTTTGGGGGCTATTGATATGAACTGAATGTATCTTGTGTGTGAGAAAGACATGATTTGGGGAGAACAAGAGCAGAATGCAATGGACTAAATGTTTATGTCCCCCCATGATTTCATATATTAAAATTCTAGCCACCTAGGTGATAGTAGTAAAATGTAGGGCCTTTGCTAAGTGATTAGGACATAAGAGCAAAGCCCTTATGAATGGGATTACAAAAAAGACTCTAGAGACTTCTCGCACCCCTTCTGCCACGTGAGGTTACAGGGAAAAAACAGCCACCTAGGAAGTGAGTCTCTGAATCTGCCAGTGCCTTGATCTTGGACTTCCCAGCCTCCAGAACTATGAGAAACTAATTTCTGTTGCTTATACATTTTCCAGTTTTATGATATCTTTGTTATAGCAGCTGGCACAGACTAAGCCAGTTACCACACAAACAAACAAAAAATGGGGATTTTATTTAATACAGATTTTAAAGTGCCAATGAAAATGTTATTTCTTCTGTAAAGAACACAAACAACTTTTTGTGACAAACTATAATCAGCATGCTTTTACATTTGAATCTCATTCCCAAAACAAATTTCTTGTATCTATTAAAATTAATAGTGCATGTCTTTTATTCAGCAACTCCTCTTCTGGGACTCTGTATTTCTTAGAAATAAAT
The DNA here is from genome assembly GCF_028885625.2 of Pongo pygmaeus. Taxonomy (NCBI): domain Eukaryota; kingdom Metazoa; phylum Chordata; class Mammalia; order Primates; family Hominidae; genus Pongo; species Pongo pygmaeus. Next base: position 83,276,046 of record NC_085930.1, read on the forward strand.
ATTTATAAGGATAGCAATGCTTATAATGATAATAGCAACACAGAACAACATGAATGTATATTAGCAAGCTATATATTTAAAAACTGTGATATATCTGCACTACAGAACTATACTGCCCAATACAGTAGTCACTAGTCACATGTGAAATGTGGCTATCACAGATGTGCTAGAAGTGTAAAATCTATACTGGATATTAGAGACTTATGGTGAAAAATAAGTGTGCAAAAAATTTCATTAATGTTTTATATTAAGTACATGCTGAAATGATAATGTTCTAGTTAACTAAAACATAAAATGTTAAAATTAATTATTCTTCTTTATTTTACTTTTTAAAAACTGTGGCCATTAGAAAACTTACAATTACACTTCTGGTTTGCATTGTATTTCCATTGGACAGTATAAGTGTAGACTGGGAATTGGCAAACGTTTTCTGTAAAGAGCCAGAAAGGAAATATTTTAGGTTTTGCAATATTCCTGTTGCAACTACTCGAGTGAGTTGAGACAATATGTAAAAAAAATGAGCATGATTGTGTCCCAATAAGTCTTTTTGTATGGACACTGTGATTTCAATTTCATATAATTTTCACATCAAGAAATACTATTCTTCTAATTTTCCCCCAATCATTCAAAAATGTAAACACCATTCTTAGCTCATAAACCATATAAAAATAGGCAACAGGACAATTTTAGCCCATAAGCCAGTTTGCTAACCTCTTCTATAAACTATCAAGGAGTTATTTTAAAATAAATTAGACCTATCTGTACTATACATACTTTCTCTAAACAATATATTGCAGAGTAGTATGTAGAGCATGATTTTACATTTGTAAAAAAGGCAAAATTATTATATTTATATGTTTACCTAATTCTATATGACCAAAGGACTATAGAAGGATACACACCAAACTGTTTATCTAACTTGTTACCATTGGACGTAAGATGGGAGACAAAAAAGAAAAATTTGTAGCTTTTGGTTTTGTGTCTATGGGTTTCCTGGATCACAGCAATTATGTATGACTCATAATATTGTGATAAAACAAAAGGTACATAAATTTCAAAAAAAAAGTTTTATCATATACACATAAAGACTCTTATTGAAATGTTGATATTATTGTTTGTTTCCTTTGAATATGTTTTCTGTTGATCATAGCTACAAAACCTAAGGAGAAAAACTTAGATCAAAACAAAACCTCAATGACATAAAATGTCTTAAGTTAAAGATATTGTTGCCCTTCAAATTCTACACTTTGCATTAGTAAGTATAGTTAAACCTTATCTGAGCTCTTGATAAAATACAGTATTCTCCTAAGCTATTTTTATTTCAGAAAATACTTAATACATGTCTCTACTTTGAGTTTATACCAGCTATCTATTACTGCATGGCAAATTACTCCCCAAAAATTTAAAGGTCTGAAGCAAAAAGTAAACATTTACTATCTCACACAGTTTCTGTACATCAAGAATTCAAGAACCGTTCAGCTGTTGGTTCTGGCTCACAGTCTCTCAAGAGGCACAGACAAGCTGTCAGCCAGGGCTGCAATCATTTGAAGGCTTGACTGGGGCCAGAGGATTCATTTCCAAGTAGTTCACTCAGATGGCTATTGGCAAAGGCCTCAGTTCCTTGACACATGGACCCCTCCATAGATCCACTCAATGTACTCATGTCATAGCAGCTGGCTTCCCCCAGGATGAGGGTACAAAAGAGAGGAAGGTAGAAGAAAGCTATAATGCCTTTCATAGCCTAGACTTGGGAGTCACACAACCACAATAACTTTCTGGTGAACAATTCAGTTCTATTCACTGTGGGAGGGGACTACACAAGGGAGTGAATACCAGGAAGCAAGAATCATTGGGCACCATCTTGGAAGCTGGCTACTACACACGTTCCCCAGACATATTCACCAAAATAGCTATGGGCATGGCCTTAAGTCTAACAATTAACCACGTTTTACAAATAAAAATCTGATTAAAATATTCCAATTTTGTGTAGAGATGTATTGCAGGGAAAAACCTTTACATTATATTGAAAGTATATTTAAACTACAACTTAACTATAACAACGGACAAATCAGTGCAAAAAAAAAAAACACTTAGAGAACACAGGGTATTTTATAAAAGCAAATTATCTAGCTGCATAAACCACATGCTCAAGTGATTAAACACAAGAAGCAAGGTATTAGATGGAGAAAAATGGTATAGTAAAAATGAACTACTTTAGCTTATCAGTTTCTTGACAAAGTGTACACATAACATAGAAAGTACAGAATTTCATTTGGTAAAATATCAGGTTATTACATAACATATAGAATATATTTTTGGAAAAGGAATTTTATGTATGGAAAAAAGACTAGAAGGACATGCACTGACACTAACTGTGGGTGTCTCTGGATATTAGATTGAACAGGATTGCTTTCCTTTGGCTTATGTGTTTTTATCTTTGATGTCCGCAGAAAATATGCATCACTCACTTTAATGAGAAAAAGACTTATGCAAAAATGCCCATTGTCTGTTTTTTTCCGGCTTGCATTAAGGTATTTCTGTTCTCTAAGTTGCCTTTTGAAGAATTTTGAGATTCATAAGTCATTCTTACAAACCCAAAAAGGGTAAATTACCCATTCTAATGTTTATTCCTGAGGCTATAAGAAGCTAATTGTGAATAGGTGAAATAATAGATAAATTTCATTTACATTAACTTACTTTTATGCTCAATAAGGTCAAAGGTACAGATTTTGTCTCTTTCTGGTCCATAAAATATAGATTGCTATTTTCAAAGTACATCAACAGTGGTAATAGCTATTCCCATTAGTCAGTCATATAATCTTATGAAATATTGACGTGATAAAACAATGCAACTGAGAAAAAAACAAAAAGAGCATATGTTTTATTGACAAATAAATGCACAGGTTTAAATTGTCTCTCACCACCTTCATACCTAATTGACATGTTATCAGAAAAATAAAGATTTAAGCTGGCCAAGATCAATGATTTCAAAATGATTCTTTAGTGCAGATAAAAATACAAATTCAATTCAATTCTAATTCATATTTGGGTTCATGCCACTTTGACAGTTACATTTTATGGCAAAATGTACTTTAATTTTATTCAAACCTTTTTCCAGCTTTTCTTAGAGATTCACTTTTTAATTTATGATACTTCCTTGCCCAATTCAAGCTTCATTCACTTTTAGATACTTTGGAAAGATAAATAACTGACACACACTGCCATTCATGAGTAATGTACCGCCTGTATTCTGAGAAAATAAAATAGGTGGCCAAAGAGATATATTTGTTTTAGAAATAAATATGTATCATATGTATAAGTAATAAAATAACAATGAATTAGAAATATGTCATAAAAATGCTTTTCTATTTTACTGAGATTAAATTATACACTGTAATATATACATTTAAAGAATGAAATACCTTAGTTGTGTCTTAAGCTAAATATAACTACTCTTGTATGTAAAGCATGCAAGTTAAGTCATATGTTTACACTTTATTTGTTTGCTACTTTCAGTATATATCCATTGGGAAATATTTTATTTGGCTGGCAAATATTGTATCATTGCAACTGTAGTCAACAAAAACACTTGAAATGCAAGGATACCTCCATGTAGTACTTAACACTTTTCTCCAATTCATAGGTCATACCGAGTACTTTTTATTTAAAAAAAAAAAGTTAAAAAAATCATTTATTGAATACTTTCTACGTATCAGGAACACTACTGGGCACACACTTCTTTGCATACATCATTTCATTTAATCTTTTTTTTTTTTTTTTTTTTGAGATGGAATCTCACGCTGTCACCCAAGCTGGAGTGCAGTGGCACAATCTTGGCTCACTGCAACCTCCGCCTCCCGGATTCAAACAATTCTCTTGCCTCAGCCTCCCAAGTAGCTGGGATTACAGGCACCTGCCACCATGCCCAGCTAATTTTTTTTTTTTTTTTTTGTATTTTCAGTAGAGACAGGGTTTCACCATGTTGGCCAGACAGGTCTCGAACTCCTGGCCTCATGATCTGCCTGCCTCGGCCTCCCAAAGTGCTGGGATTACAGGCGTAAGCCACTGCACCTGGCCCATTTCATTTAATCTTACAACCACCTAGCAAGGTAGAAAATATTATCTTCACTTTACAGATAAGGAAACTCACATCAGTCTGAACCCAAAGCCTGGATTCTTACCTGCTATACCTCAGAAAATTAATTAACATGTGGATCATATATTTATGACCGAGTAAGGAAAAAACAACTGTTTTTCCTCTCTTTACTCACACTCCCTCAGTACACATCAATTCTTTGACAGACACCAACTGCCTAAAATTTAACTCAACTGTGCCCTACAACTTAGGTCAATTTTGAGGCTATCTATGTGGAGACAGTGTCAGACCCCACAGGTTAAGAGCTCATTCCCACAAGACCACCCACACTTCAGATACCAGTCACAAGCCCCAGACTGTGACCTGTGCTTCTAACTCACCAGCTATAAATTGAAGGATTCCCATAACCTCCCTTTGGGCTCAATCATTTGTCAGAATAGCTCATTGAACTCCAGGAAACATGTTACTTACATTTATGATCTACTATAAAAGGATGCAACTCAGAAACAACCAAACAGAAGAGATGCTTAGGGCAAGACATGGGGGAGAGGAGAAGAGTGTCCATGCCTTCTCCAGCAGGTCATCCTGTATGTGTTCAGCAGCTCGGAAGCTCTCTGAACTCTGTCCTTTTGTGTTTTTATGAAGGCTTCCTTATGCAGGCCTGATTGATTAAATCATCAGCCATTGGTAATCAACTCAACCTTCAGTCAGGAAGTGGGGCTGAAAGTTACAACTCTCTAATCACATGACTGGTTCCCCTGGAAACCAGCCCCCACCGTGCAGCTATCTAGGGGCCACCAGCCATTAGTCATCTCATCAGCATGTAAAAAGACATATCACTTCAGAGATTCCAGAGATTGTAGAAGCTGTGTGCTAGAAAATGGGGGTTGGGAGGATATATTTCTTATAATATAATATTATAATCACAATATCACAGTGCCCTATATACTTGTTTCTCTCTTTATTCACAGGTGAGACCATTAACAGACACCATTCACCTGGTAGCAAACACTCATGTCTAAGTCAGCAATGGGAATGTACATTTGCCTTTATAAGATCTGCCTTACAAAGCTCATCTTTAAAGAAATTTCAAACATTGCACATTGTCAACTGAAGAATGACAAGGTTCATAAATTGTTGGGTTTTTTGTTTGTTTGTTTTAGAGACAGGGTCTCATCATGTTGCCCAGGCTGATCTCGAACTCCTGAGCTCAAGGGATCCACCTGCCTTGGCCTCCGAAAGTGCTGGGATTATAGGCATGAGCCACTACACCCAACCCAAGATTCCTAAATTGGGAAAGGAGAGTTTTATTTCTCATCAAGGGTTGCAGCCTGCAGGGTGGCTATTCTGACAGGCTGGAAAATGTAGCTTCCAGCCAGAAGCCAAAAACAGGCACCTTGGGGTTGGGAAGAATAAGACAAGGATATATGTTGATAGGGGTTGCCAAATACACATATACCACAGATTATAGGAGGGGCTGTGAACATTTGTGAAGGGGAGGCATAGGCATGTGTAGTAGGCTAACATGTACACAACATGTATCTCATGTTCACTTTGGGGTGGAGACTTAACATTTAAATGTATTACAATTAGGCCCTATACAGTCAAATGTGAAGCAGAGGACACAACGGCCCTCTGTGCATAGCCTTCAAAGACTGTCCAGAACCATCCCATGGTCAACGGTCTTTTATCAGGAAGAAATGCTGGTTGGCTGCTGTATTGAAGTCACAAAAAGGAGGGGCAGCATCAGGCAGTTGGTTGATATCAGTGGAGGACCCAGTCTTTCAAAAGGACTGGTTTTGTTTAACCCTTAGGGAAGAAAGCCTAACAGTGTTCAGTGAGGGAGGGGATATAATGATGTGTGTCTGACTTCCCACCCTGCCATAGCTAAGAACTCAGTTTTTAAGGTTTCTCTAGGGTCCCCTTGGCCAAGAGGGGGTCCTTTCAGTCAGTTGGGAAGCTTGGAATTTTATTTTTATTTCTCAATATCATCTCCTATTTATTCTCTAGATCTGATTATAGGTAGGCTACTTGTAAGCATGATCAAGAATTGTAAATCCTGACCATGCATAGTGTCTCACACCTGTAATCCCAACACTTTGGGAGGCTGAGGTGGGTGGATCAATTGGGACCAGGAGTTTGAGACCAGCAATTTAGTGAGACCCTACCTCTACTTAAAACATCAAAAAAACTAGCTGGGTGTGGTGGGGTATGCCTATAGTCCCAGTTCCTCAGGAGGCCGAGGTGGGAGAATCATTTGAGTTTAGGAGGTTGAGGCTGCAATGAGCCATGATCATGCCACTGGGCTCCAGCAGCAGAGCGAAACCCTTGCTCTATTTTTTTTTTAATTGCAAATTCTATTGCCTTGCATTAACTAAACCTTGTTCTTTCTGTTCATGATTGGAGTAAGATAAATAAGTAAAGGAAATAATGGACATGAAGGCAACTTCCCAGTATTCACCCTGCCCCAGACAACTGGTTGAACCAATCATGTTCATTTCATAGTCTAGTAAATAAGAATTTTCAGCTTACAATGAGATAGCAGGGAAAACCTCATGGGGTTGGGGGTTGCTTCTAAGCAAATTTCCTACTCCTAAGAGAGAACCACAGAAGACTCTTTCTCCTAGACATAATTTTGACTGTATAGGAAACTTCCAACTTTCAAAAGCATCCTGCTTTTAGACTAAAATAATGCTATCCTGAGAATGCTCTATGAATTCAAAGAGTCTGAGTTCCTCAATGATATCGCTGAGCCACTCAGAATACCAGACTTAAAGCTCATCTGACTTCTGGGCTCTGTTAAGTGAGATGATATATCTTCTATTTTTAAAACTGGCTTGAGTTAAGTTTCTGTTACTTGCAGTCAAAAGTACCCTATTTTATACCAGTGGTAACCAAACAATGGTTATATACTTATTTGGGCATTCAATATTATTCTTAACTGACCAGAGTTTCATTTAATATAGTTGAGTAATAAACTATCCCAAAACCTAGTCGCATAAAGCAACCAGTTATTGTACTCATAGATTCTGTAAGTCAGGAACTTGGACAGAGCACAGAGAGAATAGCATGTCTATGCTCCATGATACCCGAGGCCTGAGATGGAGGCCTAAAAATCTTTGAAGTCTTTAGAGTCCTTGAAGATTGAGGTCTTGATCATCTAAAAGTTCATCCACTTGCATGGTTTTGTTAGCTGTTGGCTGAGAACCTAGTTGAAGGTGTTGTCTAGAACATGTTCACCTGGCTTCTCCATGTGGCCTGGGCTTCCTCAAAACATAACTGAGTTCGGTTCCACAGGTGTGCATCCCAAGAGGGGGTGAGGGCCAAGCAGAAGCCACATCACCTTCGATGTGCTAACTTCAGAAGTCACCCAGTGCCACCTCCATTGCATTCTATAGCTCAGGACAGTTACCAAGTTACACCCAGTTTCAAGCAGAGGGAACAAAGAAATGTCATTATCACGTTGTAAGAATAGCATACAGCATGGGATGTATATTTGTATGGCCAACTTTGGAAATGCCATCTGCCACAGTTTGCTTCTGGCCACAATAATTCACAACCCTAGCACATGCAAAATATACCATTCCTCTCTTGAAACCCTCAAGTCTTATTGCAGCATCAGCTTAAAGTCCACGATCTTGTTGCCACAATCACCTCAGGTCCATGTACAGACGTGGTTCCTCAGATGCAATTCTTTGACTTACAGCTGCTCAACTATATTCGTCTCCATCTTAAGACTGTTAATCGATGAGAAAATTTATCTATTCCAGAAACATTCAACATTCAATGGTGGGACAGCTGTAGACTCCCTGCTAAGAACAGCCCTATTCATAAAGAGGGGCACGGGAGACTGTCATCACTGTGTCACCACAGTTCTAAAATTCAAACAGGTGTATGTTGCCATTCCATTGATTAGAGGGGCTCTCACCACATACACACAAAGGGTTACTTCCCTGTCACATAATGGATGTGTTAATTTGCTCGAGTATAGTAACCATTTCACTACGTATAAAGTATATCAAAACATCATGTTGTACAGCTTAAATATATAACATTAAATAAATAATATTTTAAAGTAAAATAAAATAAGGTCTAACCATTTTCAAAGTGGCAGAACAAAGGCCCCATCTCTTGATGGAACAGTGTCCATATCATATTTTAAAAAGAGGATGTGGGATGGAATATATAGCTATAGCTATAGATTCATTCATTATGGAAAATACAATCTGCTGCAACTAGCTCAGAGATATGTTTAATTAGGGTTAGTTTCATATCTATAGACTATAATCTATAAGCAGTCCCAGGATCATTGAATAAAATGCGCTTGCTGGATAAAAGATCTGAGTCTGACTACCAGCTGGGTCATCAAGAATAAGATTCAATCCCTTTGTAGGCCTCATTACTCTTATTTATGAAAGATATATTTAAAATAGGCCATCCCTAATGTTGTTTCCATGTCAAACATATACTGTCACACATTTATTTTAAAAGATACTCAAATGTTTTCCACCAATTGCTGTTTATCTGATGTTTACTTAATTTTGCTTAAACATCAGTATCCTCATCTGGGAAATGAGTACAATCATAAAAATGTTTATCTTTTAAGGTTGTTATGGGAATGAAATGATATATGTCAAAAAGCTTAAAGTAAAACCTGGAACACAGTAAGTACTTAATAAATGTTGTCCGTTATTTAACAGAAAATTCCGTCACATTTGACAACCACACTAGTTTGACCACTTGGAAAGCTTATCAGTTACAAAAGAGGTTACTTTTACCAAAATGTTAAATCAGAAGGTAGAGACACAGGCTAGATACATATAATCCCAGTATCCAATAAATGTGAAAGGAAATTGCTCTTTTCTGTTATTTTTAATAGAAAATATTTATTGGTGCCAGACCGGGCGTTAAAGATTTATATGCATTTGATGCTTACATAAACCTTATAAGGCAGTTTTTAGAATTGAAAATTACTATATTTACATACTCTGTGAAATATTACTTTCTACACTGCTATAAATTATCTACATTTTTAATACTTTTCACTTTCCTGCACTACCAGATATACCAGGCGAAAATGTTTAAGAGAGATACTGAGGGTTATTAATAGACATCATTAGTAATAAACCACAATGTTAATTTCATGCCCCAAATGCTTCTTATCTTGCTCCTAATTGAAAAGAATTCCTTGTCTGGACCTCTCAGGCTCATGTCACCCCCAAAGCATAGCCAAGGATTGGTTCCCTTTCTTAAAGAGTCAGACAATCGAAAGATGATAGGAAAGGGCAACCTTTCAAATAAGAATTTCTAAAATAAGAGAAAAAAATTTCTGAAAGAGGAGAGATAGGGAAATCTCCCATAATCACATGATATCTTTATTCCAATCACGAGAGTCCCTATTTCAATCGTTGTCTTTTGAATTATCAGGCTACCTTTTAAAATATGAAATGGTTTAAAATATTAAACTGGATTCTTGCCCTGGGACTTTTCAGAGCTAATATTTGTTGGGAATCTCCAAGAAGGGTCTGTGAAGTATATATTTAACCTTGAAACTCATTTTTATTTTTCTTGTTGGACTAGTACTTATTAGAATATTCAGGGACTGTCAGGGTGAATTTATCAGTAACATACACATTCTTGGCAGCTATTCAGATGGAGAAATGGTAGTTTTGGTTCGGGAGAGGAATAAGGGGAATTGAGGCACTTCTTGTGTAGACAGTCTTAGATGGAGTGACTTACTGCAGCACTCCAAATGTCAAGATCAGCCAGAAGGCAAGAATGCCTAGAAACTGGGAACAGGAAGAGGGATGATCCCCCAGACACATTTAAATCACTTTACACTATTTCCTTTGATCCTACATACTTCTGCAGGCTATTCCATTCATTCAACATGTGAACTGTAAAATGATGCCTGACCCAGGAACATTATCCATTCTGGTCCTTACTAATCCTTGTACTCTAGAGTATGAACTATCATCTATAAAATGTAGGGCATGGTTGGGCACAGTGTCTCATGCGGTAATCCCAGCACTCTGGGAGGCCAAGGCAGGCGGATTACTTTAGGTCAGGAGTTAGCGACCAGCCTGGCCAACACGGTGAAACTTCATCTCTACTAAATACACAAAAATCAGCTGAGCATGCCAGCACGTACCTGTAGTCCCAGCTACTTGGGAGGCTGAGGCACAAGAACAGCTTTAACTTAGGAGGCAGAGGTTGAAGTGAGCCGAGATTGCACCACTGTACTCCAGCCTGGGTGACAGAGCAAGACTTTGTCTCAAAAAAAATAGAACAAAATGTGGGGCATGGACTAATTTAGTTATGGCAAATAGGAGTCATTCCACTTGCAGATGCTGATCAATCCTAGTAGCTTCCATTTATATTTGTTAATAAAAATAAATTTTTCGAAGACATGAAATCCTACATCTCATTGGTAGTAGGATAGGAAATGGTGTCATTATCAACTTCCCTGGTCTGCCTAGAGTTTAGGTGTGAAGAATGAAAACATATGGCCTCTTGTCTGCCATCCAGCACCAGGGACTCATTAAGTTCTGACAGTTTATGATCCTGACCCTGATAAATACCCATGGGCTGCTGTTTGCTGGAGATTGTACCACTGTCTTCCCTAGAAGGAAGAATGTAGTAAGAGGATCCTGAAAGTTGAAAATAATAATAGTGACGATAAAGTATGGATATAAACTTTTTATTCTTCCTTTTAGAATAAAAATAAATGACATCTTATATCATTATTTGAGAAGCTTTGCATTAGATACCAATTTCTCTGAAACATAGAAGCCCACACTCTTAAGTGGTACAGCCTTTGTCATAATTTAAAACATTCATTCACATAAGTATAATATATGCTACCCATCTTGGACAGTTCAAAATGTTCCACTTAATTTTATTTGATTAAAAGCCTAATTTTGGCCAGGCACAGTGGCTAACTCCTATAATCCCAGTACTTTGGAAGGCCAAGACAGGCAGATCAGGTGAAGTCAGGAGTTCAAGACCAGTCTGACCAACATGGTGAAACACTGTCTCTACTAAAAATACAAAAATTACCCAGCATGGTGGCACATGCTTGTAATCCCAGCTACTTGGGAGGCTGAGGTGGGAGGATCGCTTGAACCCAGGAGGCAGAGGTTACAGTGTGTAGAGACTGTGCCACTGCACTCCAGCCTAGGCAACAGAGCAAGATTGCATCTCAAAAAAAAAAAACAAAAAACAAAAACAAAAACAAAACCTAACTTTTTAGCCTTGCCCAGCTTTTCACAATTAATCTTGACATATAAAACATTGAGTCCCACATGTCTCTGGGTCAATTTTGCTTGAAAATGCCAGCTCTCTATCAGCCATTTGCAACATCAAGGGGATGCACAAGCTCCTCCTCACTTTCCCTGCCTCGGGCGACTGAACCCTTCTGGTGAGGCACCTGCCAGCTGAGCTGACCGCTGAGGAGAAAGAGGACTTGCTGAAGTACTTCAAGGCACAGTCGGTGCATGACCTGTCAGATAAGGGGCAGCTGAAACATACAGCTTTTGCCACATTCCCTAAAAAGCAGCTATAAAGGCATTGACAAGACTCCATCAGCTGAAACTTTTAGGTCATACTTTAGTCACTGAATTTGCAAAAGAGCAAGATCAAGTTCACTCCCCATGTCCCACTTCAGTCTCTGAAAAAAAAAAAAAAAAAAGGTCTGATGACCCTGTTGAAGACAATAAAGAAAAGAAATAACTTGGTTATTTAACAGTAGAAAATGGAATTGCACCAAACCATGGGCTGACTTTTCCTAATTCATGCCTCAAGTATATGTACCCACCACCTTCCAGAACAATCCTAGCAAACAGAGTAAATGCTTTGGCAAGCATGCCTAAGTTCTATGTACAGGTCCTTCATCTTATGAATAAAATGAATTTGCCCACAGCTTTTAGATCAATTACTGTGCGACCTCCCATCTATGGAGACCATATGCCATTGCATGCACCTCTTCCACCCACATCTCCTCAGCCACCTGAGGAACCTCCTTGACCAGACGACGATGAGGAATTATCTAGTGAAGAATTAGAAGATGACAGCAGTGATGATGAGGACCAACAGAGAATGAACAAACTAATGGAACTAGCAAATCTTCAGCCGCAAAGACCCAAAACAGTAAAGCAGCGCCATGTGAGAAAAAAAGAGAAAAATAAAGGATATGTTGAACATACTTTCATGTCCTTCACAAAACAGTTTACATCTAGTGTTGTTACCTTCGGATGTATTTGACCAACCACAACCTGTAGGTAATAAAATAATTGAATGCCATATATCTACCGACATGCCAGCTGCATTTAAGAAAGATTTAGAGAAGAAACAAAATTGTGAGAAACAAATAATGATTTACCTGTTACTGAAGCTGATGCATCCAATATAGGATTTGGAAAAATCTTTCCGAAACCTAATTTGAACATCACAGAAGAGATTTAAAAAGACTCTGATGAAATGCCATCAGAATGTATTTCTCGAAGGGAATTGGAAAAGGACAGAATTTCTAGAGAAGAAATGGAAACACTTTCAGTTTTCAGAAGTTATGAACCTGGTGAACCAAACTGTAGAATTTATGTAAAGAATTTAGCTAAACATGTTCAAGAAAAGGACCTTAAATATATTTTTGGAAGATATGTTGACTTTTCATCAGAAACACAGTGGATCATGTTTGATACACGTTTGATGAAAGAAGGTCCTATGAAAGGACAAGCTTTCATTGGACTTCCTAATGAAAAAGCAGCCGCAAAAGCCTTAAAGGAAGCTAATGGATATGTGCGTTTTGGAAAACCCATGGTGGTTAAATTTGCTCGAACTGCTAGATCAAAACCAGATCCTAAGGAAGGAAAAAGAAAGTGTTAAAAATTAATAAAGGTTTCTTTTGAATCCTGTATCTTTCAAGGGCTTTCCAACTTGGACAGGAAGAAATTGACCACCTGGACTATGGAACTGTGCATAACAGCTTTGAAAGTATATTTAAAAATTAAATATATATGCCTTTAAATCAGTGTATTGGAACTATATTACATGTATTTTAATGATCTTCCTCAAATATAATAAATTATTTTCTTTTTCTTTTTCTTTCTTTTTTTTTTTTTTTTTTTGAGATGGAGTCTTGCTCTGTTTCCCAGGCTGGAGTTCACTGGCACCATCTTGACTCACTGCAAGCTCCGCCTCCTGGGTTCACGCCATTCTCCCGCGTCAGCCTCCCAAGGAGCTGGGACTACAGGCGCCCGCCACCACACCCGGCTAATTTTTTTCTGTATTTTTAGTAGAGACGGGGTTTCACTGTGTTAGCCAGAATGGTCTTGATCTCCTGACCTTGTGATCCGCCCGCCTCGGCCTCCCAAAGTGCTGGGATTACAGGCGTGAGCCATGGTACCCGGCTGCAGGTACAGTATTTTAAGTCTAATAATGAAAGAATGCTTACATGTCAGGTAAAAATGTTATCAACTAACATTATAACATTTGGAAATTTTTTTGTATATGTGATTCCCTAGTACCTAATTACTGGACAAGCTTTTTAAAAATACGCATTTCTCCCGCAAATGATAAAAAGCCTGTGATTAGTCACACCTGTAACTTGTAAGTTCATTCATTAGTTCATTCAGTAGTTATTTACAGAATACCTACTCTGAGCCAAGTACTCCGACAGAACGTTGAAGAGAAACATATTCATTAACTTCACTCATTCATCTAATAAGTTCTGTGAGGTAGGCTCTGTGCTATGTGCTAGAGATATGGTAGGGGATAAGACAAAGTACAACCCGGGAGACAGACAATCAAATAATCACAGTGACCGATTCAAGAGGCAAGAGAATGTTCAGGAAACCAAGGCCAGGAGAGACTGTGACTTCCCCAGGGTACCCAGTTAGTCAGCGAGGAAGCTGGACCTAGAATCTGTCTTCCGGGCATCCTCCCAATCTGTTCAGAGGCAACAACATTGAAAATGGCTGTCACTCCCCGCATTCCTGCTATGCTACTTCCTGTGCTGGGTGCTCATTTATCCTCACACATGCTGACTCCATTTCATTCTGATACCTTAAAATGATTCTGGAAAGGGAATCCTCAGAAGCCCTCCAAATGCCTGAAGGCTTTACCTTCCTGCACTCTCCCTGCCCCCAACACATCTGCACATCTCTGAGAGGGGATCTGCTCCTCCCTACAAATTTGAAGGCACCTTAAAGGCTTTCTACGCCCTGGCTCAGTTCCCTGCCCAGGTGACATGTGAGCAGTGACAAAGCCATGTAAACTATTCCCAGAACACTGGTTTCCAGGAAGCATGGCTGAACGCCATAATCACCTGGTCAGGGGTCAGGGAGTGAGGGAGTGTGCTTTAAAACTAGCTTACCAGGCTGGGCATGGTGGCTCATGCCTGTAATCCCAGCACTTTGGGAAGCTGAGGGAAGTGGATCGCTTTAGCTCAGGAGTTCGAGACCAGCCTGGTCAACATGGCAAAACCTCGTCTTTACAAAAATACAAAAATTACCCAGGCGTGGTGGCAGGCATCTGTAATCCTTGCTACTCGGGAGACTGAGGCACAAGAATCAATCGCTTGAGCTCGGAAGGCAGAGGTTGCAGTGAGCCAAGATCACACCACTGCACTCCAGCCTAGGCAACAGAGCGAGACTTCATCTCAAAAAACACAAAACAAAACAAACTAGCTTACCAGCAAGGCATGATCTAATATAGAGGTTACCAAAGTATGTCCCCAGTCCAGCAGCATCAGTAGAATCTTTGAACTTGGTAGAAATGCAGAGTCTTGGGCCCCTTCCCCAGCCCCACTGAATGAGAAGTCTGTGGGTAGCCCCATCATCTGTGCTCTAACAAGCCCTCTGAATGGTTCTAAGGCTGTAACTATTTATCTAGGAGTTATCAGGTAAGGGCTAGGGACTATTTTTAAGTATTTCAGGTAATTTAGAAGTCCAGAGAGTTGGGAACCACAGGAGAGCATTCGTCACTGCAAAAAACACACTTTGGAATGCCCTAGGACGGTGAGGTGAATGCTATACAAAATAAAATATTGGAGAAAACATTCGAGAACAGTAAGGTTGGAAAAATTTGGCAGACAATTTAAAAATTGAAAAACGTTGCTATTAATTACAGTACATGCAAAAGTTACGCTATAGGATAAAAAACTTATTTTGCAAAACAATCCTATTTTGAGACCTAGAAAACTAATCTTTCAAAAGTTATCTATTCTAGAAACAATTTAAGGAATACATGCCTGAAATAGAAAAAAATATTCTGTTTCACAGCTTTTCATCTTGAATAAAAAACATGTTTTTTTCACTATTTGTTTTCTTATTGACAGTTAATGTTAGTTTAAATTATTACTGTTTTAAACGTTCATAATGTTATTTTACATTTGTTAATAAGCATATTTATATTCTTTATGTCCTTTAATAATTGAAAATTGGGCTGAGTGCAATGGCACAGGCCTGTAATCCTAACAATTTGGGAGGGTGAGGGAGGTGGATTGCTGGAGCCCAGGAGTTTGAGACCAGCCTGGGCAACATGGTGAAACCCCAAACACCGTCTCCACACACACAAAGGAAATATATAATAATTAGCTGGGCTTAGTGGACACGCCTGTAGTCCCAGCTACTCAAGGGGCTGAGGTAGGAAGATTGCTTGAGCCCAGGAGGTAAAGGCTGCAGTGAACCAGGCTCACACCACTACACTCCGGCCTGGGTGATAGAGAGAAATTTTGTCTTACAAAAAGGAAAATTAATAGGAAAGAGATAAAATTATAAAGACCATCACATTCCTGATTATAGACTGCATAGTATTAGTGAAAATAAAATCCTCAATGACTAAAACTTTTTACCTCTTATTATTAATTCCAAAGTAAATGTCCCACACAAACACTGTAATAGGATAATTTTTGGCACCAAATTGATACTTGTTATTATATCCCAGGTCTGTCGAGACCCTGGTCAATGGTGTTGTACCTCTGAGTCTCTTACGAGATTCATGCCAAGTGCCTGGACTGTGCCAAGTAACACCCCCCTTCAAACACAACAACATTGTGCAGGTGGGATCCTTAGAATCCACACTTTCAAATGAGAGAATGTAGGCTTAAAGTAGTTAAGCTACATAGCTGACTCAGCTGACTCCAGGCAGTCGGCCACCAGTCTTTTTCCCTGCCCTGTCACTGTCCTGTCTCCTTCACGCCTAAGGCAGCACCAGCACCAGAAACACAGTGGATGCTCAGGAAATTCAGCACTATTCTGTTTGTTTGCTGCGTGTATTGGCTTTTGCTTGGGCCGGCTTAAGACTTGCAAAGCCCCAAGTTACTGAAAAGCTTACATAATTCAAATTTTAAAACCATGCTCAACTATAAAGGAAGCTGAAGAAAGTCCAACAAAGTCTTTATTTTTCTCATGATGACTCTTCTGATGCTTTGTTAAAAGATCAAATGTAAAAATTCTTTAAAGTATATGTGTATTTTTTTTGCCTTGCTTGGTGTACTACAAACATACACATGATACAGTACAGTATGGGCCAATTTCAACTGATGGAGAGTTCTTTCTAGACATCCCCCTACTCAGGGCTTATGCTAGGTATGACTGAGAGGAGGAGATGAAAGGCTGCATTCTACATCAGGGGTCCCCAACTCCCGGGCCAGGGACCAGTACTGATCTGTGGCCTGTTAGGAACAGGGCTGCACAGCAGGAGGTGAGCTGGCAAGTGGAACTTCATCTGTGTTTACAGCTGCTCCCCATGGCTCACATCACCACCTGAGCTCCGCCTCCTGTCGGATCAGCAGTGGCCTTAGGTTCTTATAGGAGCGCGAACCCTATTGTGAACTGCACATGCAAGGAATCTAGATTGCGTGCTCTTTATGAGAATCTAATGCCTGATGATCTGTCACAGTCTCCCATCACCCCCAGATAGGGCTTACCATTTAGTTGCAGGAAAACAAGCTCAGAGTACCCTCTGATTCTACATAACCGTGAGTTGCATAATTATTTCATTATGTATTACAATGTAATAATAGAAATGAATTGCACAGTAAATGTAATGCGCTTGAATCATCCCAAAACCATCCCCCCACACCTCCAGTCCGTGGAAAAATTGTCTTTCATAAAACTAGTCCCTGGTGCCAGAAAGGCTGGGGATCACTGTTCTACATGATCATTGCTTCAGTGCATCTCTTACTCAGCAGACACTTGAGAGAGCTTTGAAAGAAAACAAGGTGCCAGAGGATACTCTCCTGCGGTTTTAATAGTTCACTGCCAATTCAGGTTTAGTCGCCTCAGTCAAAAACAATCTTGGAGTGTCACCTCCAAGGACATTTGCTTGAGCATGGAGGCATGGCTGACTTCAGTTCTCACATGAGTGCAAGAGCTCCTCCTGCTGGCAGAGGTGAGAGCAACACTCCAGAGTACATGCGTGAAGCAGGCAGCTTCTGTCGTCATGGCGTGCCATCATGGTATGGCGAGAAGAAACCAACCTTTGACATGAATTGAATGTAAAAACCTGCATCCAATCAAATGCATGGGCTTGACTGTCTTGAAAAAAATCAAATTCTTCATCCTAGATTAGCTCTCGCTAATTTGGGGTTCTCTCAGAGCATTGGCTGACCAACTCCCCTTCTAAAATGCTAATCACCAAATGCCATACATCCCTGGGTTCCATTCTGAACTCCTCACCTTATTCCAGAGCCCCCATATGAAGTGTCTCTCGTGACAAGTGTGGGGAAAATGTGGTGAAGAGTTAAAAGTGAATCTCTTACCTCTTTGAACTGTTTTCTTCGTACTTCGTGTACACAGATACACTTTTGATGTGTTAACTAGAAAATCTGACTAGAAAAGAACAAAGCAGCTGTCACTGGAAGGAAGACACTGACAAAAAAAACCACACAGCCCTTTATTGAAGAACTGTCAAGCCCATCCTACAGTTCTGGGATTGTCTGTGGTATTTATCAAAGACCTAGATCTGATGCAGGAAATTAAAAATAATAATAATAATAAATCTATCCACTGGGCATTTATTAAAGGAATCTAAAATTATATTACATTTAAAATAACTAAAATGGATGTTTTAACAATTCAAATACAAGGTTGTTTTTATTAGTTACATATATATATTCATATTTGTATATTCATGTACATGCTTTCTTACCACAAAAATACACGTGTATATATAAAGAATAAAGATATATACATAGATAATGTGTTTACACACAAATTAAAAACATTTTTTCTCACTATGAGGAATCTTTTAATGTATTTAAACATTTTTCTTGATATAACCTTTATTTTAATATTACATATAAAATTGAAGCTTTCAAATATTTCTGAAATTTGCTTAAATGGTCTGTCCAGGAAAGTGGATTCCTGCATTTCATGTTGCTCAATGGACTCACAATATTTTCCTGAATGTCATTCCCAGCTTTGAGGTAATGTACGTTTTTCTTCCCTCTATGCCATTATATATTTATTATAAAATTTTCTGTTCTATGTGCTATTTCAGCCCAGTCCTAATTACTGTATTACATGGAATCCAATTACCTTTTTCTAAGTAAATATACTGTATGTAATAAGAGTAGTGGTCGGGGGGGCAGTGGCTCACGCCTGTAATCCCAGCACTTTGGGAGGCCAAGGCAGGTGGATCACCTGAGGTCAGGAGTTCGAGAGCAGCCTGGCTAGCATGGTGAAACCCTGTCTCTACTAAAAATACAAAAATTAGCCAGGTGTGGTGGTGGGTGCCTGTAATCCCAGCTACTCAGGAGGCTGAGGTAGGAGAATTGCTTGAACCCAAGAGGTGGACGTTGCAGTGAGCCGACATCGCACCATTGAACTCCAGCTTGGGCAACAAGAGCGAAACTCCGTCTCAAAACAAACAAACAAACAAATAAATAAATAAATAAGAGCAGTTTTCTTACAAAACCCCAACGACATGAACATGAGGAGAAAAGAAATCTAGGAAAGAGTGCACAGAAATGCAGAATAGATAAAGTTGCTAAGCGTAGCTGGAAATGGTCCATATATTCAAACAAATCTATCTCCTCATATTTTCTGGTCACATTGCCAGATTATAGGATAGGCTTCAGACTTGAGGCTTCACATCTTAGCTATATCACTTAAGAGTTGTATGTCTTTGGGCAGGTTACTTAACTTCTGAGCCTCAGTTTCACCACCTGTAAAATAGGGGTAACAGCTACCTCGCAAAGGTTGTTTAATTGAGACATATTTACCACAGCAGGGTCCCCACAACATTAGTTTGAAAGGAAGCAAGTAGATGCTGGATGCTAAAAAAGGGCTCGGGGTGCCATGGTTAAATCAGTTGGAGAGGTGGGACATTGAACAATGCAGAACAGATTTCTGTTTTACAGAACAGAATGCAGGGCTTCTCAGAGCCTTTCCCATGCTCACAGTTCCTTTTAATCAAAACATAATTCAGTATTCAGATTTCCACAGAATTATTTGACCTGAAACCCTTTTATGATGAGTGTTTCTGGGGATTAACATTTCTCAGAACACATTTTGGGTGCAAAATAAAAGGTTGGGGGCAAAAAGATTCTAACAGACATCTCAGGTCAACAGAAACTTTTTAATGGTACATTTGAACTTGCTGGCATAAAGACAATGTAACAACAATGGAGAAACTATCTGGTAATTCAGGTCACTACTGCCTCAGTTGCAAAGTGCTTCTCATGGTGTAAATTGACAACCAAGTGTATTTGTCCGTGCATATTAAGAAAAAAATTATCTGGCCATGGGCGGTGGCTCATGCCTGTAATGCCAACACTTTGGGAGACTGAGGCAGCTGAATCATAAGGTCAGGAGATCGAAACCATCCTGGCTAACACGGTGAAAACCCCGTCTCTACTAAAAATAAAAAAAAAAATTAGCCGGGCATGGTGGTGGGCGCTTGTAGTCACAGCTACTTGCGAGGCTGAGGCAGGAGAGTGGTGTGAACCCGGGAGGTGGAGGTTGCAGTGAGCCGAGATGGCGCCACTGAACTCCAGCCTGGGCAACAGAGCGAGACTCTGTCTCAAAAAAAAAAAAAAAAAAATTATCTAGAGGACAAATTTATTAGGTAAATAAATAGCTAGAAATATTTTTCATAAAAAGAATGTGTTAATGGTTTAAATTAGATTTCCTTATAAGTGGTTTAAATGTATTTATGTATCTAAACAATTATCAAGTTGCACTGTGGACCAAGCAGGTACCTAAATTGAGATCAGGACAAGCCCTGGGTAAGATATTGGTGGCCACTGAGGTGGGTTTTATGGTCTTTCTCAACAGACCAATGCAAAGGAAGATTTTCAGGGGGTTATACTGAGGCCCATGATCCCTTGTTTATTTTCAACTCTTAAAAGCCAAAATACTGCATGGAACAAGGGCTCTATAAATATCTCTGTATAATTTAACTTTTCAATCAATTGAAGGCAAGAAGAATTGATGATTCATTTCTCTCCTTTTTAAAATTCTCTCTTTCTCTGAAAATTACAACATTTTCAAAGGATCTGATAAACAATATCAAGTTCATTGGCATTTCAAACAGACAAGACATTTATCTATTTTAAACTATGATGAATGTCATATTTCCATTCAAATTTGGGAAGATCACATTTTCAGCTACCAACCAACTATGGAAAAATCTTTCAGACAACAATAACCTCTTAATTGAAGATTTCTCTTAAAATTTTTAATAGAATAATGTGGGTGTTATCCTTCTGAAAAACAAAATTACTTTTAATGAAGCAGTTCAAAATCAGGGCAGAGAAAGAGCAAAGAGTTTCCTTGAGGTTCTGGTGACAGTTTACATAAAAAGATGTTTTATTTTCTCTTCCCAGGGTGTACACCATCATTTTATCTTATTATTCCTGACATTCAGTTCATCATATTAGCATCTTTGTGGGAAACAAGAAAGCAATTAAGGTTTTTGCTCTTTATTCTTTGGGAGACAGAGATTTTGCGTTTCTTCAAAACTCTTAATGATGAGGCAGACCTGGTCAAACACCAAATGCACGAGTTTTAAAATGCAATAAAGATAGAGCTTTAATAATTTTCAATTACAGTTATTCTGCAATAATGTTAGTGAATCTCATCTAAAAAGTAAATTATTCATTGAATAGGAAATAAGAAAGCTTTGGGATAGTATGAATCTCCCATTTAAAGTTTCACTAAGATTTTCCTTGATAAGGTCCTTTTAAAAGATTACATATTTTATACTTTGTTTCTATCCCTTTTCTTCATTCATGATGCTGTTTCTACTTTTTAATATACTTTTCTAACAAAACACGGTAGTTATAGAGTGGCCATTCAGACGGGTCTATTCAGAATAAGTATTCATTCACTTGCAGCCAGAAATACTGATAATATGATATTTTTTTATTTAGTTTTAAGAATACATTTTCATTTTAAGCAAATGAAACTTAGAACCAAATAAAAAAAAACTGTCACTGGCTTTCATTAGAAAATTGGTAGGAAAAAGTCTATCGTGTTGCCTTTGCATTGCAGAATCTTGCCTTTCATGTAAATAAATAGATCATTTATTGGAAAGTACACAGAATACAGCAAAACTATAGAATCCCAGAAAATATTTTAAATCAAAACAAAATATGACAAAATGAAAAAGGGCAATGCAGACTACTTCCTTCAAAAAAAAAAAGAAAGAAAGAAAGAAAGCATCGCCCTTCTCCTAAAACTTGAAAACAAGTCATTAACTTAGTCATTTTCTATATCCCCTTTGCAATAATTTCCAATATTTGTGCTCAGATAAATGCTAGATTCTTTATATCTCCCTGCTCTCTTTTCTCTTGCCATGAATTTAGTTACTTTCGTTAAATCTTCCAACCTTAAAATTGAAGAGGGTGTCACAAATTTAACCTAGTGATTAGATTTGTGCAAAACTTTTGCAGTGAAACTTTTGACTGGAAGACTTTACATGTAGAATTCTGGTACATATTCCAAACTTACACAAGACTTACGGGACGTGTTCCTGAGTTCAATAACAGATAAATTGGAAGTTCTCTTCCAATAAATATCACCAACTTAACTCACAAATCCAAGCTGACATGGTTGAGATGTCAACACTGGGCAACTTAGCACCCTGAGGGGTCAAATTCAGTGATTTCTTTTGAATATTATTTTAGAGTCAATGTGTCTTTTTGTTTGTTTTTTCAAATGTTGTTTAAGAAAGCATTTGTTTATCCATTTCAATGAGAAACTAGGTTGGGACAAGAATAAGGGAATAAATTCCTACGTCCGTAGACTCATAGAATAGAGGGGAGAAGAAAATTCTTACAAATGCCTTCATCTACTAATTTCCCTCATTCCACTTTACAAAGTACTTTGAGTTTATTACAATGACAAAGATGTTAATGACAAAACAAAAGAAAGAGAATCCACACTGGCCCTTAATCAGTATCTCTGACTCTCTAAACAAGATGTGGATGCTTGTATCCTAATTAGCTTAATTTAAGCTACATATGTAAGTATGTCTAAGACATGAATATTGGGGAAATGATCTTTTCTGTGAAAATACTCATGAAACATCTTTGAAGAGGTAACTTTTGTTTTAGAATCCTTTTTGAAAATCTCTTTACTGAGACAATTAAAGTAGCCCTAATATAGTGAATACACACATAGTCCTTAAGATCTAAGAGGCATGGGTTCAAATTCTGACTCAGCCAATTACTAGAAAGCTTTAACTTAACCTCTCTAGTCTTCTGCTTTTTTTTTCTTTTTTTTTAGAAAATAGGGATAATAATAATAGCTACCTCATGGATTATTGAGATGGCCAAAGGAAATAAACATCAAAATTTTCAGACTAGGCACTTAATGAATATGTGCTGATGAATAGTGAATTATTCTAATGAATAATCTGAAGTAATAAGGCATATTCTGCAATCTTGCAAAGTTTACCTAAGTCAAGATAAATTGTGGTCTGATGTAAGACTTAGTCCCTTTCAAATCCAGCATCATATACTTCATTCTACAATTTCCCCAAGTGACTATAAAATGCTCAACAAAAGAAAATGAAAATAAAGTACTTCCTGCAATGCTAAAAGAATGTCCCAAAGGAAGCTATATCTTAAATAAAGCTTGAATTTGTTTAGAAATTTCACTTGAATAATTGATATCTTCATATATAGTAATACTTTGAATCCTATATTATAATTGAACCATCATGGGATATTTTTCTCACAGAGATTCACTGTGTATCATCTCTACTTGGCCTTTGTTGAAGATGTTTTCTTTAAAATCTTTCCCCAATGTCTTCATTTCTCAAAAATTCCACTTTTCCATCATTTCATTTTTTGGTCAAGAGGTCATGAGAATGGACTAATCAGAGGCATGAAGGTGCAGTAAAATATAAGCACTGTTGTGTAAAACTAAAAGATTTCTACCCTACTTTAGTGTAAATGAGTCTCCTGACAAATACTGTAAATAGAAAACTTACTAAAAATGCCTTTGAGTGGTGTGTTTTATTGCCTGTTTGCATAAACAACTTATGTGCGTCTACTTCACTTTCAATGTTGATTTATATTTTACTCTATCGACAAAGAGATTTCATTGAGGAAGAAACTTATCAAATATTTTCTACCAGAAGCCAAAAGAAACATCTGGCAAGAGTACAAGATCTAGACCCTTGTACACACAGGGTAATCTACTCATTGCAATGCTCCACAAAACAGAGTAAGATTTGGTTTTAAACATTCTCATTATAAACACACATAAGGAAAACTGGCACACACCAGAGATTTAGGCTCATGTGATTCAGAGGCTACTCAAGGTCAAATTTCCTTCTGACCTGCTCCTCTGGAGGGCACAAAACTGAGACGAATGAATCGGCACCTCCAATTTGACCCACTTGTCAATTCCAACGTCGTCAGGGAACCCTATTGCATTAGTCAGCTCAGGCTCCTATAACAAAATACCACAGATTGGATGGCTTAAACAACAGATATTTATATCTCACAGTTCTGGAGGCTGGAAGTCCAAGATCAAGGTGCCATTTGATTTGGTTCCGAATGAGGGCCCTCTTCCTGCTTGCAGACAGCTGCCTTCTCACTGTGTACTCACATGGCTGAGAGAGAGACAGTCCTGGTTTCATCCTCTTCTTAAAATGACAGGAATCCCATCATAGGGGTCCCACCTGCAAGACCTCATCTAAACCCAATTATTTCCCAAAGGTCCCACCTCCAAATGCCATCAACTGAGGGTTAGGGCTTCACTACATGAGTTTGGGGCGGCGGTCAAGGGGACATAAAAATACAGTCCATAATACTTGTTTCAACATGTCAGTGTACCAAATATGACTTCCAAAACTCATAGCAGGAGATAAACTTGTACACATCCCTTTACATTTATGAGTGTGCTGGACTAAGTCCCTTAAGGCAAGCTCTGCCTTCACTATTTAAATCAGTGGTCAAATAAAATATAAATAATAGTGTCTTTAGACAAATATGTAGTGAGATTTGATTATCTAAAATTTTTAAAGCCATCTAATTTTGCCTTTGTAAATAGACTGCTTGTATATAATTATTTGTAACATTGGTTTATGTGCAGTTACATGAATATGACCCAACCCATTATTTACTCTGGCTTTTAAAAACTATGTGCATGATCAAAATATCAATGGCCTAATAACATGGAAAAATTGATTTGGGGAAAGTAAGAGAGAAAGAGATTTATATCATAGCATTACAACACAAATTAATGCTTTCATGTCTTTTAAATTTCTATTTTATCATTAATTATGGTGTGATAAAACTTCATAATTAAAATAACTATACCATATGCTGTTATATGTGTCCATTTTATTCTGAAAGGAGATATATATATGTCCTTTCATATGTTTTATTCTCAGCCATCTGTGAAAACTAATCCTGTGGCAAACATGGATCAGCAGTTCTTCAATTTGATGTTATAAAGCGTTAAAATACTTGGGATCCTAGATCCAGACATGTTCAACTGCTATTACATCTTGTTCATAGAAAGCACTCAATACTCCAAAATATGTTCCTGTGAGTTTTGGCATCTATTGTGAGAATGGAGTTTTAGTGACCTCATTCGAAGCACTCTGGGTTCTCAAGAGATAAAAAGAAAACCAAGTCTGCTATATCAGCAAGTGTCTTTGTATTTAAAATCCATCTTTTGAAAGAGTATGTAATTGGATTTTTGAAAATGAATTTAAATATCAGAGTTCTAAGTGGCAAGTTTATTCATTCATATTTACTGTGATTATTTGAATATTTCAATTTATTTTGCATTTATTAATTGATTTTTACCATGCTTTCTCAACAATGTAAAGAAAAATTCTAGATGTACCCAAGAGCACTTGCATCCTATACATCCATGGCATTAGGGTGAATTATTGCTCTTCTATCCCATTTTCTACCCTCTGCCATATTAGTCTTTTCTCCCATATCAATATCCTTTCAGGTTAACTCATATAATTTCCAATTTCTTGACTCACAATTGCTTCTTCTGTCCCACTCTTTCTTTCCTTCCAAGGTTTCCATTTTTCTCTTTCCCTGAAGCCCCTCCTTTAGTCATTATTTTAGCAGGGTTTTATGAGAGAAACATGCTCTCTGGCTTCACCGTTTACTGCTGCATAGTAGATTTGTAGGGTACGTAATTGTACATTCATAGTTCTTTCTCCCAGCATTGTGCAGATATTCCATTGTCTTCTGACACCTGTTATTATTAATGAGAATTCTACTCTTGGAGGAATTACTGCTCCTTTATATGTAATCTGTCTTTTTTCTCTAGCTGTCTTTAAGGTTTTCACTTTATCTTTGGTGTCCTACAGTTTATTTGGGGTATTTCTAGTTGTTTATTTATTTTTGCTTACCCTGCTTCAGAGTCAATGTAATTCTTCAATCTGAAGATTCGTATCTTTCATTAATAGTTCACATTATCAACTACAATGTAGCTTTTCTCTCATTCATTCTATTCTTTCCTTCAGGAAAAATCTAGCAAATTATTTGGACCTTCTCATTCTACCTTTCAAGAGTTTTAATGTCCCTTTCTTATTTTCCAATTCTCTATGACTCTGGGCAGCAAGAGATATTATTTCTTTAGATCTGCCTTTCTTTCTCGTTCTCTGTCTCTCCCTTCCCCCTCTCTCCTCTATATAGCTAATCTGCTATTTGACCTATCCATTGAGGTTTATACTACAACATTTTTTTGTTTCTGGAACTCCTGATTTTGGAACCAAAATTGCTAGTTCTTTTATTTATACTCTCTTTCCTCATTTATGAAGGCTTCAGGAAATTTAAACCTACTTATGTAATATCCTCTTTATAAGCTCAAGTTCATTTCAGTATCAGTCCTCTTATTTGTAAACTTAGTTGATTCTCCCTAGTAGTGAATCACTTCCTCATGTGCTTTGTAATTTTTATATTGTGGACACATCATCAGCTGAGGTTATTTTTTCATATGGGGGTCCTATGCATTATGAATTACGGAAACAATTCTGTTTGACAGTTTTTTATTTGGTCTGATAGGTGATCTGTCCTGTGTCTTAAGTTTCCACGTCAGCGTTAAGAATTCAGTCTTTTGTCTTTAAAAACTATGCATACGTCTGCTATCCTGATCATTATTCTGGATGATTCCCAGTATTTATAAATCACTTGAGTATTTATTTTTATTTCCTTTGAACCCAACCACAAATTGGTTTTTAAAAGTGTTTTATTTGTTTCTTTCTTATCTAGTCTATCATGCGTTCTTATGCAGGGTCAGAAAGCACCTTCACTGTTGCATTGGAAGACCTAGACATCCCACCACCATGTCACTATGTAAAGGTTTAAAAACAATATAACACACTAGTCTTAGGGAAGAATCATCATTTACCAATGGATTTGGACATCATTTTTCAATGGACCAAGAGACATGCCTTTATTGGTAACTTGGCCTTCCCATCATTTGGCTAATAATTGACCTAATGAGGAACAGAGGCCCCCAGGCAAGCCTGGAGCATCGTGAGTAAATGGCTTTAGACAGAGGGTCTTAAATTTGATCAGAGAAACATTTCTCTCTGGTTACTAATTTCTTGTGTCCTGGGAGAAGTGTCTTGCCACACTTAAGATCATCCTAAGGACTGTCTTCTCAACTTTTCAAGTAGGTGGCGTACCTTCAGGTATCTACTCACTTCACAATAATTAACCCTTTCTCTGGAAACTGCTTTTTACCACTGCCCTCATCTCCACAACAATGGGTCACCCATAGCCATATTTTCACTAACCCAAGCTGGGCCAATCTCATTTTCCCTTCAGGGTATTTAGAATTGAGACAGATAGAATTTGAGTTGTGGCTGGACCTACAGTATCTAAACCTGAGAGGTAGAAGGTGACTGGATTCCACACCATGGAGAGAGATAAGGATATAGCAGCTCTGAAAGAGAAATAGGGATGAAAGAGAATTCTGACATTGGACCAGTTTCTGATTCTAGTTTTCTCCTGAGGACCAGCTGCATTATTTCTACACTGATTTCCACACTACACCCCTACATCCTTATAATAAATCACTCCTCTTCACTTGAGTTAGATCGAATTGGCTGCCATGTCTTGCAACCAGAAAAATCCTAAGACATTAACCCTGGGGATACAAATAGAGTCTGTGGCAGATAGCAGGGGAAATACTCGGAGCTCTAGGACAACCAGCATTTGTCCAGCACTGACAATGTGCCAAACAATAGCTGGTGCTGAAAAATCAAATACGAAAAAGACAGTTCCAGCCCTGGAGTATCTTACAGAGTAAGAGTAGAGAGAAAGACACACGAACATATGATGCAACACAAAATAATTCATCACCTCAAAGAAAGTTTTCTGTGTTTCTCCACTTCCACACCACTAGCCAGACTAGGTTGGGTGCCTCTCCTACAGCACCCTGTGGTTATCACAATCACTAATGTATCCAACACTGTATAAGTTACCTATTCACTGGCCCACCTCTTTTGTAAACTGTGAGCTCTTTGGAAACGGAAATGGTGCTTTTCACCATAGTATCCCAAATAAATTGCAAAGTTTCTATGAAATAGCAGTTGCACAATAAATATTTGCTAAACAAATGACTACCTGTAAAAACAAATGAAGGTACCTCTACACAAATAGCACAGAAGAAAGAATAAGTAATTAATTTTATCTGGAAAGGACTTAGAGGACCTTTCAAGGAGGCAATATAATGTACAAGATAAGAGCACTGATTTTGGAGCCAGAGATGCCTGAAATCACAGAGTGGATCCCACGTGTATTAGCCACACAATCTTTTCTTCATCTGAAATGTGGAGATGCTCTTGATCAATATCTCACAGAGCTAT
This sequence comes from Pongo pygmaeus, assembly GCF_028885625.2. NCBI lineage: Eukaryota > Metazoa > Chordata > Mammalia > Primates > Hominidae > Pongo > Pongo pygmaeus. Next base: position 83,304,448 of record NC_085930.1, read on the forward strand.
TGTGAATATGATGTGCAGGAGAGTATCCCAAAGGACACACATACTCATACCAGGTAGAGTCTGGCTTTCAGGGAAAGAAAATAGGACGAAACTGCAGAACCTCAGAGGCCAAGCTCTTCTGCTGCATGTTCTCTCTACACCATTTTTAAGTTGGCTGGTGGGATTAAGAGCGCAGCTTTAAGTACCTCTGTATCTGCTATTTGCCAACTTTAGCATGCAGAACTCAAGGAATTGTAGCCGGGATGGAAGTGGGCTCCACACAATTGGGGGCTTAGGGGAAATGACTGGGAGAAGAGGAGAGCTCTGGGACTGGTAGGAGTCCAGTCTAGGAGAGTGACTAAGGGGTCAATAAATTACCAGGACAAGTTATTTTGGTGACACAGGTAGACTTGTGTTTATGTGAGTGGGCAGTAAAGGAACATCTGATTTCAATAGCAGGTGTCTCAATAAGTGACTCTGACAAATCTCTGGTTGATAGAAGGGTGGTTCCAGAGGATTCAATTTAGAGCTGCTACAGGGGTATGAGAACAAGATCTTACCCTAAGAGAAAGGGAGGCTGCAAAACTCTTGTTCATGCATCATCAATGGGGCCAACATCACTCCAAGGGGACAAAAATTGTTCCTTAAGGGTTTAAAATCTTAGATACTATAATGATTTTTAGCCATCCAATTGGCCACAGAACATAAGCAGATACATCTGTTATATTATTCAGTTCAGGCTGCCATAACAAACATCCATAGCCAGGATGGCTTAAACAGCAAAAAATTGCTTTTCATTGGTCTGGAAACTGAAAAGTTCAAGATCAAAATGCCAGCAAGGTTGGTTTCATTCTGGAGCATCTTTTCTTGGCTTGTAGGCAGCCATCGTCTCACTGTGTGCTCACAGGACGTCTTCTTTGTGTGCATGCGGGGAGGGAGTGAGCAAGCTCTCCGGTGTCCCTTCTTACAAAAGCACTAATCTCATCATGAAAGCCCCACCCTCAAGACCTCATCTAACTCCAGTTATATCCCAAAGGCCCCATCTCCAACTATCATGACATTGGAGCTTCAATATATGAATTTGGGTGGTGGAGGGGAACGCAAACATTCAGCCTGTGCGATGTGGCTTTAAAATATAATAGGTGAGAAGTAGCAATTAGAGAAAAACAAGTCTAAATCAGCTCTCTAGGCGAGTTATGATTTAAAAAAAGGAATCGCAAGAGTTGAGAAACACTAACATGGATAAGCTATGCCGGGCTTGCTATTGGCTGACCTCATTTGTAGCACTTATATTGCCCGCGTGAACTTAGCCTTCTGCAATTCATCCCTTTCCCCATGTTCTTATACCTGCAATTCCAGGGGCAGCCACCAGGGTGCCTTGTTGCTGTTAGAGCCATGTGGCTTGAGAAGCTGGGCTTCCCATTAACAGGGAGATGATTTTTAAATTTCATTACAGCTCTTAAAAAAAAATGAGAAAGAGCTTTTCAAGAAACCAGTCTAACACAATCAGCATTGGTTAAATATTCATGTTTAAAGAACAAGAGGAAAACACATCTAAATCCAAAATGGTACCTCTGACTGACTTTAGATGATTATTAATTACTGTGTAAATTAACTTGAAGATTAAATATAATTGTTTCTAATTATATTTTTAAAGTCTTTAAATTATATACCATAGAGTGAAACTGTGATTGAATGAAACTGATGATCCAGGAAGATGTACCAGGTGTATCCTTCCCATCTCACCTAACACATTGCAGGATGTCTTCAATTTAAGAAGCAAGAATCCAAATACATGGTAGGTAAAATTATCCATGTATCTGGGTCCCTTCATTGCAATTTGTAAGACAGAATCACCTTTCAGAGGTTGGTATGTAGAATCCTCTTTCCCCCTCCTTCTCTATATCCTATTAATTCATATGACAAATCTATTTTCCTTTTATGATCTCTTTTATAGACTACCAAAAGAAATTTGAGAAGGATTAAAATGTCAATTCACACACAAATAATTCAAATAAAAAAAAAACTAAGGAAGAAATTCAGAAAGTAGAACTGAGAACAAGAGGGTTGGGTAAAGAACAGCTCTCTGCTCTCTACTAAATTAAGTCCAAACACCTTTCCCCAGCTCTTGAGGTCATTCCTGTTGTAATCCCAACTTTTCTTTCTAGGGTTATTGGCAACCATTTCCCTGCATGAAATCTTCATTTCAGCCAAACTGAGACCACTCCCAATTTATGACACATAAGCTAGTTTTCCTACTTCATATATTTTCTCAAACCTTCCCTCCCTTTTATATTTTCTTACCTTGTTCCATACCCTACAGCCTCATTTCTACATGCCCAATCTTGGTAACTAATTCAAGGCCTAATTCAAATGCTATCTTCTCTGTTAGGACTCTCTTTGGACTCTGCCATCAAATGAGCTTTCCCTCCGTTTCTTTTGAATCCAAATAATATTTAATTTGGGTCTGTCTTTTATCACTTTAGTCTCCATTTTACCTGGTCCCCCTCTATGTAGTTTAAACTTCTTGACGGCATATCTATGCCTTATTCAACATTCTATTTCCACATAGCTCTCAAGACGATGAATTACATACACTGGGTGTCCAATACTTGCAGAAGCTGCTCTGTCCCCAGCTCCAGCAATGTAAGTGAGTTGTGGATGTCACTCAGATTGGAAGTAGTATTTGCAATTCAATGTGAGCTGTTCAGAAAATAGCTCTTATTAGGCAGGGGCTTTTATGAATCATTAAAAAGCAGCAGCAGTACTGGGGATTAATTTTAATAATATTTCTGTTATAAAATTCAAAGGCTATCTTAACCAACACATGTATATCCCAGACAAGTGCACCTGTTGATGATCGCAATGACCATAGCTGAATTTTAAGAGTCGCCCCTTAGTTTAAAAGCTTTGTAAAGCCTTGCCTCCCCATGTGTGGTCCAGAGACCGTCAGCATGGGTCCACCTGGGAGCTTGTTAGAAATGCAAAACCTGGCTAGGCACTGTGGCTCACACTTGTAATTCCAACACTTTGGGAGGCTGACGTGGGAGGATAGGTTGAGGCCAGGAGTTCGAGACCAGCCTGGGTAACATACCAAGACCCTATCTCTAGAAAAAAAAAATAGCCAGGCATGATGGCATGTGCCTGTGGTCCCAGCTACTCAGGAGGCTGGGGTGGGAGGATTGCTTGAGCCCAGGAGTTTGAAACTACAATGTGCTATGATCATGCCACTGCACTCCAGCCTGGGAAACAGAGCTAGACCCTGTCTCTTTAAAAAAAAAAAAAAAGGCAGATTCTCAGGCTGCCCTCCAGACCTATGGGATTAGGCCTGCATTTTAACAAATACACACAAAGTTTAGAAGCTCTGGTTTAAATGTTTAAATGGAAATTTATTAAATTTTTAGTGTCTCTTTATTTGGACATATATTTAGGTCCAAATATATTATGCCCATATATTTTATTCAGTGGATATATCAGACGAGCTTGTTCAGTATATTTAGTAGAATTTAAAGTCAAGAAGTTAATTGCACATAATATGAAAACAAGAATTAAAAGGAATTAAAATACCATCTCAAATCACTGTTTCTTGCATTTTGCCCTCAGACTTCCAGAAAGCAGCCAAGAGAAAGTGTTAAGGAGTAGGGAGCACCAACTATATCGTTGTTCCTGAAATTTCTCCTTCCATGAAGGAAATGAAAAACACTAAATATCAACATGACACAGTTGGAATGAAGAGGAGGTTTCCCAGGTGGGGCTCATGAAATCCAAATTGTTTGATTCGAGTCTTCAAGGAGAAATAGAGCTTCTCTCTCACCTCTAAGGAGAGACCCAAAAGACCCCTGAGAAGAGGAGAAATATAGTCTCCCTGCCACGCTGACACCCTTAATTATGGCTTTTGAGCTTTTGATGTTCTGACACATAAATAGCTAAAAATTTGCTTTTTCATTTTGTGCACTTGCAAGTTGGAAATGTCATCAAGTTTCATCAAGATTGAAATGGGGTCCAATTTGCTAAAAATGCCTCATGCATAAGGAAGTTTTGTGCTCTCTTCCACATGGGAGTCAGCCTGCACAATACATTATGCACCTCGTGCTGGAAAGATCTCGACATGCCACTCAAATACTGAAACGGAGGGAGCAGTCACGCTTCAGGGTCTTTGCACTTTCAGAGGGAGGGGCCCCTAGCCCTCAAATATTCAATTCCCAAATAAAACTGTTCTATGTATGCACTGTAAAAGTACTGATATATAAACTCCAGCTCCAGCTTCTCCCCACTCATTATTTCTGAATCACAGATGGTTATTGTGTGGTGGTATGCCCCCAACACAAAGAAAGGCAGACTAATGGTGAAAAATAATTGCTATTTTACGTCTCTTTTGCTTTTAGCAAAGTATAAAACCAACAACTTTTTCTTTAACAAAGGAAAGCAAAGTGAATTAGTCAATGGAAAGATTACTTTCCTATAATTTCAGCCTATCTTTTAAAATTGGGGTTACATTTCCCTTGATTCTGTCTGGAGACTATGGAAGGAGAAAAAAAAATCTCTCCCTGAGTAAGGTTCTATATCTGATGGCAATCCTTGAGAAAGGGTGTTGGGTTAGGCATATTTCTGTTTCCTTTCCCAACATTGATTTTTTTTTTTACTGCTTTCCCCCCAAATTCACACATAATTATTACTTTAAATAGAATAGTTGAGGCTACTGAGAACCTACATGAGAAGGAGTCTTTCTGTTCAGAAGTTCACATTGAAGGGAACAGAATCCTAAAATTTGTTAGATTATTTCCCATGGGAGATCCATATGTGAAAAACGAAGGCCTGGAAGTAATTGAGCTTCTAAATTTCCAACATACCCACACATAGAGATACACACCCCAGGCCTTGACACCCAGCTCATATGGACTGCCACAAAAGCAAGTTTCTGTGGAATCTCTTGAGGTGTCCTAAAATTTATAACAGTTTTGCATGTTCATTTGAAAGATGTTTTAAAATAGTTTTAACCTCCTGGCACTCTGTAAAGGTCCGACATGGTTTGGGGTACACCTTGACTCAGCTCCTTTTCCCTTGGGGGTGTTCGCATCCCCCTCTCCATGTTCAGAATTAAGGGTTCCAGTGATCATAATAGTTTTAAACTTTACATATTACCTAGGGCTTTTACGTCTATCAGCATCATCAAATGGCAAACATTAATTGCATATCTACTGCTTGTCAGGCACTCTGAGAATCCCTTGCATGCATGATTTCACTCACTGGTTAAAATACTCCCAGAGGCAGGAACTGGTAGCTCCATGTTACAGATATGGAAACTGAGACTTGGAGAAGTTAAATAACTAGTTCACAGTATCGCAGCGCAGAAAAAAAAAAAAAAATGAGGTTTTGCTGATTGCTACACTAAACTGCCTATTCGTATTTGCTTTTAACAAATATAAAAGTCCTGTGAAGACTTTACTGGACTCTCACATTCAGAAGACGAAACCAAGACTCCCAGCTTAACATCATACAATTAATAAAAAGCAGAAAAATCTATCCAGGATCTTCTGACTCCAACACCATTGGGTTTTCCGTTCTACCACAGAAGCTTAGATCATTTCCAATTCTACGTTTCTAGAAATCTATGATAGGAAAAAAAAAAAAAAGCTTAAATGAATCAATAGAACATGCTGAAACTTTGAGACTTTATTTTCATGCAAATAGTCTCAGGATGAAGGGCAAGACATAAAGATTCAATGACCTTAATTGTAAAAGAATTAGAAATTCCATTAGTAACTATCACAATTTAATAACGCTCATTTTTTGCATGAATGTGTGATAGTTACAGGAAATTATAGCAACCTCTTAATTTCTAAGATGATTGTTTCAAGTGCATTTTCCTAGTTAAAGATTAGATGCTTTTTTTAGCTGCCAATAACAAAAGAGTTGAGTAAGAATTTTCGCCAATAAGAAGTTTTCTACCTTCAGAGCTGTCTAAATTAGGAGTGGGCTATCTTGTGCAGTAGTAAGTTTCCTGCTCCCAGGAGAATTCAAGTAGAAACTAGATGACAACTTGTCAAGGATGTAACCGAAGAGATTCACAATCTTTTAGGGTGACAGACTTTTTGAGAATCTAATAAAAGCCATTGACATTTTCACCATAAAAATGTATAGATGTGCAAATTTTGCATACACTGGGATAAGAAGTTTGCTCTGCCATGTCTATATGGCAGGAAACCATTTGGCTTGGGATTAACCTCATACATCTAGATGCAGGTAACTTATGTAAACTGGGAAACATTGCCATAGCCTTTGTTTCTTCTCTCTCCCTCAATCTGGTCTCCACATTCACATGGAAATACTGATTGCAATCTGGCATATTTTGTTTGGCCTACATGATGGTTTGCTTTGTTTTTTAGTTTGTTAAATCAAGAGATTTCATATAAAAATCCAGATTTGGGGGTTTTGTTGAAAAACCTGAGATACTCAGGTAACCGTGGGCCTGCATTCCAGCATGCTACCAATTTGTTGAAGCTTAGTGGAAGCCACTCCTTTAGGTGGGGCATTCCAGTTTGCCAGAGTCCACATCACTCAAGTGCCAACCTTGGCCTGCTTTACTTATTTATATGAACTATTTCACTGTGCATTTGAGTTTGCAATCCCTGAAATAGAAAAATGGTTTTTAGTAGAAAGTTTTCCAAATTGGCTATCAAAGGGGCTGGTCTGCTTCCCTGTAATCACACCATTCTCAATAGAGAGGCTCTGTACATAAGAGAGGGAAAGGGGAATAAGGCTGGGCCAAAGCAAAGAGCAGAGCAGAGCAATCAAAGCCCAAGGAACAACCAAATACATCCATTAACTTTCACTCTCTATGTCCATTCTCTCCTGATGACTACAGAGACCCAGTTTGCACGTATTTAGAAACCAGGGTCAAGATGCAATCCTTCGAACCAGGAGCTGACTCTCTAAGTTCATTGACTGTGAGCTTGAACTTGGACCTGTTCGTACAAGATCAGTGATGAATTCTCCCTCTTTTACCCAGTTTACCTTATAGAATAGACATGATGTCACCCCTGCCACCCAGCTCACTGGTGAAAGAGGAATGAAAAATCTGGGAAAGAAGGGGCCTGAACTGGAGACTAGAGATGCTCCTCCAATGGTCTTTCCATTCAACTACGCAGTGGGATTCTCAGAAAGATCCCAGACGTCCCTAGAAAAATTACTACAGATGGTCTTCAAATTTGATAAGAATCATACTTCAGTATGTTATATGTTCACAGTTAAAACAGTTTTTTGATGCCAAATTGAAGTATTTTTACATCAGCTGATGAACAGATATTCCTCACAGTTTCATGATGGCTTTGTTATACTTCATCTGGGTAGCAGCTTATGGGAATTTGTTTGGAAGTTATATTATTATTGCTAAGAATAGAAAAGAGGAGAAAAAGATGAAATTGCTGATTTTAGTAAAAACAAAATGTGTAGAGCTTATAAACTTAATTCAGATAAGACTAAGATGGAATCTCTAAACATCCTGAAAATGGCAAGCATGTTTCCTCAGTTGAATGCTCACTGGACTTGAGCTATATGTTAACTATGAAGGAAAAGACCTAAGTCAAGAACACAAAGGAAATGTTGAAAATATATTAAAGACAGAAACTAGTGGATATAACTAGGGAACTGATCATTTGTTTCCAATATTGGAACAGTACCAAACCTTCATAACTTGTATTACAAAACCTCATAACTTATAATCATTGTTCAACCTTCTACATTTTGTCTATGTTTTCCAGAAGCCATTATCTGTGAAGTCAGGCAATTATAATTTTAGTTTCGTTATTAATCGATTTTTCAGCTTTATTTAAGCCACTTAATATTTTTGGTCTGTTTCCTTACGAGTCAAATGAGGAATTCTATAATTCCAGGGACACTGGAAGGACAAAATGCAACCACGGATATAAATAGGCTTGCAAGAGGTAAAAGGCTCCCCAGATGTAAGGTATTTTAAATACATTAGCATGTAGTGTAAATAACGCTTATTGTCTCATGTAAAATCACAATTCACAAAGAAGGAAGGTACTTTTTTTCTCAAAAACACTAAAAAATTAAAAGACATGTTTATTTTCTCACTCTTTAATCTATACAATTAATGCACTTGGGATGGCCTCATCCAGCGTCAAAATAAACCTATATGTAAACAACGAGGTAAATTATCAAATAATAATTATGCCTCTTATAATGCAATTCTTCTAAGTTTTTTTTCATAAAAAATGTCCCCAGTATTTTCCCAGGCAAAGTAATCAATATAAAATTTAGAAAATAAGTAATTATAAGTACCTAAATACGTGTTTACTTCTTCCATCCTGTCATTTGTTATTATAATATGTATGGTTTTAAATATTGGACCCATCTTATTTATAACAACATTGGATAGCACTACTCATTTATCTATTGAAGAAAGGCAATTTGGAGGAGGGGGTAGCTACAGTGATAGCAATTTGTCATTAACAGCAGTTGTAATTATATAGCCTCATCTACACATTACTGCACCATCTTGTGCATTTTCCCTAAGACTAAATATCTTCTAAACCATAATAATCCACCAGATCAAAAATTCAGCTGCTTATGAAAGTGAGAAAATAGTGATTTACATGTTACACTTTAAAAGCTTCATCAAAGCTGTAATAATTTTGTTGGATAAACAATGTGATTCTCAAGATTAATAAGAATTTCTAAATATGAACAATATGTACCCTGAGGAGAATATTATCTAACAAGGAACTGATAAATTATGTTGGGCAAATAATCTGCATACTAAAATATGTGTAATGGAGACAGGAAATTAAATATTGAAATGTGTAAATAATACACAGTTTGGTATGTTGATTTTTCCCCCCTTAGTTGGGCTAGATCCCAGCTTCAAAATAATAGATGTCCCAATGCATGTCCTTGTCACTCACACAAGAGAACAGGGTAAATTAACATATCGTTCAGATTCACGTTCACTTTAGGCAGGAAATTGGAAGTTCTTCGATGAGTTCCATTTGGAAGAGATTCTTGGGAAAGAATTAGGGAAAAATTTCTATGAGATTTTTTTCTAGACTTCATAAAACTACATTTGGTGCTTTTTTTTTTTTTTTTTCCACTCTTTCAAGTGGATAACTGCCTTTGAAAACTGGATAAAAATGCTGCTGGTTTGAAAGACTATGATGGGCCGGGTATGGTGGCTCATGCCTGCAATCCCAGCACTTTGGGAGGCCAAGGTAAACAGATTGCATGAGCTCAAGAGTTCGAGACCAGCCTGAGCAACACAGTGAAACCTCGTCTCTACAAAAAAATACAAAACTTAGCCGGATGTTATGGCTCGTATCTGTAGTTCTAGTTACTCAGAGGGCTGAGGTGGCAGGATTGCTTGAGCCTGGGAGGTTGAGGCTGCAGTGAGCTGTGATGGTGCCACTGCACTCTAGCCTTAGTGATAGAGCAAGACCCTGTCTCAAAAAAAAAAGAGTACAATAATATGCACCCCCAATGAAAATACTGCCAAAACTAAATTAATCAGAGTGTTGATATAGGACCTGGACTCTGTAGCTGAGCCTTGGCTGAACATTTCCTCAGAAGGCCATTTCACCAGCCATTTCTGGTAGGCCATTCAGGAAGGCTTCACCAAAGCCATATGAGAAGTTGGCAAAACTCATGTGGCACTATGTTCTTCTTCAGGACAGTTACTTCTGAGAGGAGATAAGCTGACAGGTCTTCACAGGTCTGCACAGGGAGCATGCAAGTACAGAGAGAGGGACGGTGCGGGGTAGCAAAAATTCCCCAGAATATTGGGTTATGAAAAAGTAATAAATGTTAACCAGGCAAAGAGCAGGTAACTGCAGAGGGGACCACGTGAGCAAGAACTTGGAAGAATGAGACGTATTTGCCAAAACTTAAGTAGGAGATGGAGAATGTTTAGAAACAAGACTACAGGAGAAATCAAGGCCAAACTGAAGGCAACAAAGAACAAGCTTGAAGAAAATATTAATAATTTTGGCAAAACATATAATTGACAAACAATTGATATCCAGAATATATAAAGAACAATTATAAATCAATTAAGAGACCATCCAGTTGAAAAACTGATAAAAACTTTAGATGAATTTCCAGAACACAAACCTTAAATGACCATAGAAACATTTTAGAAGATATTTAGCTGTGGTAGGAATGGGAAAAATGGAAGTCAAAACACAATGAAGTGTCATTTAAAACCCATCAGATACACAAATCTGACAATACTGAGTGCAATCAAAATGTGGAACAAGCAGAACTTTTATACACTGTTAATGGGAGAGTAAATCGGTATAATCACTCAAGAGAACTATGTGGCAATGGTCAATAAAAGTTTAAAACGCCAATACCTTTGATCCAACAATTCACCTTTTTGTAATAGACCTTAGAAATAAATATAATATTTGTGTGTAAATATACATGTGCAAGAATCTTAACAGAAGTAGTGTCAATATTTGAAATATATAAAAACTTAAATGTCTGACAAAAGGAAATAGCACAAAAGTGTGATCTATTCATACAGTGAAACATTGCATTAAAAATGAACTACAGCCTCACATATCAAAGGTGAATCTCTTAAATTTAAAATTAAGTGACATAGAGAAAAAACTAGTTGCAGAAAGATATAAACCTTATCATGCCAGTCATATAAAGTCTGAAAACATGCGGTGTAATAATCTATATTGCTTCAAGACACACATAGATATAGTAAAATGTAAAGAAAAGCAAGGTAAATGAAAACAATAATCGCCACACTTTAAGAGAAGGGTTTTTTACTACAGGGGCACAAAACCCCTGAGAGTTTCTCCTTATTCTGATAATATTTTATTTCTTAAGCAGGGTGATAGGGACATAGGAATACATTGTACTATCGTTTGTACCTTTTTGTACACTTCACACTTCAAAGTAAAATTTTAGAAATGAAAAAGAGGCCGGGCGTGGTGGCTCACGCCTGTAATCCCAGCACTTTGGGAGGCCGAGGTGGGTGGATCACAAGGTCAGGAGTTTAAGACCAGCCTGGCCAAGATGGTGAAACCCTGTCTCTACTAAAAATACACAAATTAGCCAGGCGTGGTGGTGGGCACCTATACTCCCAACTACTCGGGAGGCTTAAGCAGGAGAATTGCTTGAACCAGGGAGGTGGAAGTTGCAGTGAGCCGAGATTGTGCTACTGCACTCCAGCCTGGGAGAGAGAGCGAGATTCCGTCTCAAAAAAAAAAAAAAGAAAGAAAAAAGAAAAAGAGAGTTCACTCAGGTGGCAGTAGGGAGAATGGAACAGGATAGGAGGGAAGGGAGAGAGGCAAGATGTGTGAGACCACTTTCAATTTGCAGGGATTCCTGCCATTGATGAAATGACACACAAACCCTACATTTCCCAAGAAGGTTTGGACAAGATGCTGACTTTATCTGGACTCTAGTCTCAAAAAACCTGGACTCTAGAGGCAAAATTGCCCTGCAATAATCTCTCTATCCCCCAAAATTCCACAAGTGGGTAAATTTGGCAAAAGCAGCACAAACTTGAAGCTGGAGAATACAAATGACTTAATTCTAATTCAAAAGTAATATCAAGTTCCCCAAGGAGGGGAGAAAAAGCTAATTTAACCTTTCAACCCCTTGCTCCCTATTTATTATGTGGTGAGAATAATATGAAGAATGTTGTGAGGATTAATACATTCATTTCTCAAGCTTTGTAGATAAAAATGTGCTCCATAAGTGCTTTATTTTAAGAACTATGAAATGGTTTGTTTATTCCAGTATCCCATTCAGCCATTTCTCAAACCTTATCTCCCGGTTCTGGGTTTTGAGATGAATATAGGGTCTTTTAAATGATTGCGAGTAACCTTTGAGGATTATGCATTTTAAGCACTGGTTCACAATGAATATGTGACCAGATATATGTCACATAGGAGAAAGTCAAAAATATAATCCCTAAGAGGTTAATGATACAAATTGTATTTGGAGTTTCAATTTGCCGTAATAATTCTGAGCCCTTTCGAATAAGTGACTTCAGTCTTGGCACCCAATGTCTGCCAATACAATTCATCCTGATTTGGGGCCTGTTAGGAATAAACTAGGGTTTGGGCTGAAGGCAACAAATCAAGTTATAAAATTTAATGGAAATATGTAGACTAGATGCTTTATAAAAATAGGAAAAGAAGTTTATTCAAGTAGTTTTCCTAATAGCGGGTAATGGTTTATACCGGTTCATCCACAATTTTGTGCCTAGCCTCCTTTGGAGTAAGAACCAACACTTGGAATAAGACTGTCCTGCTTTCAAAGGACAGTAGGCCTCATGGCCAAGAAAAAGAATCATGAGTGCCATCTAGGGCCCACATCTCTCCTGACCTTGGCTTTGTTTTTTCTCTGTTTGAACAACAATTCTGACTGTTTTGTGTAAACTCCAAATTCATTCATTCATCCCACAATTATCTACCAGGGGTATGGCTTTTCACAATTCTCTTTTACCAGCTGTGTTAAAACCAGTGTTTGGGGTGGCACCCAATATTCATTCACGTATGGGTCAGCATTTCCCAGATTGTGTTATGAGATGCTTATATGTGATCTGCAAGGGGAAAAAAACAACTTTTATGATTCTTTAGCCATATGATCATGTTTTCTTCTAGGAAGATCACAGGTCGTATTTGTATTTTCAATTCAGAAAATGTCACAAGCTAGTTTTACATGGTTCAATCCAGTGTTTCTCAAACTTACCAGGCCATAGACATCTCTCAACATCTCATAGTGCTTTAGGGTTACACAGAACAGGGTTTGATCAACACTGTTCTAGACATACATTCTGTGACCTTGTTAACAGAATGAGGAGCTACATGGACAATAACAACAAGTTGCTGTTAACTAATTAATTCTGTAGGCAGCTTCTAAGATGACCCCCCCAGTGGTCCTCATCTCTTGGTATTTATGGCCTTGTGTAGTCTCCTTCCTTTGAGTATAAATAGGACCTGTAAGCTACTTGTAAACAAAAGGTCACAGAATGTCACTTTCAGGATTAGTCATAGATGTGACTTTTGTCTTGTTAGCAGACTCTCTCTCTTTGAGAGAAGGGCTCACTCTGTGGCCTAGGCTGGAACGCAGTGGTGCAATCATAGCTCACTGCAGCTTCAACTTCCTGGGCTCAAGCAATCCTCTCTTCTCAGTCTCCTGAGTAGCTGGAACTACAGGTATGCGCCACTGCACCGAGCTAATTTTTGTAATTTTTGTAGAGACGAGGTCCCACTATGTCGCCCAGGCTGGTCTCAAACTCCTGAGCTCAAGCTATCCTTCCACCTTGGCCTCCCAAAGTGCTGGGATTACTGGCATGAGCCACCGCACCAGCCAAGACTGTCTAACTTGCTAGCTTAGATGAAGCAAGTGACCAAGTAGAAGAGGCCCACCTGGCAAGGAACTGGTGGCAGCCTCTGTCCAGCAGCCAGCAGGAAACTGAGGCTCTCAGTTCAATGACCCACAAGTAACTAAATCCTGCCAATAACCATGTGAGGTTAGAGGAAGAGCCTTCCCCAGTAAAACCTTCAAATGAGACCTTATCCTTGGCCAATACCTTGAATGTGGACTTGTCAGAGACCCTGAGGCAAAGCTGAGCTCAGTCATGCCGGACTCATGACCACAGAAACTGTGGAAAAATAAACATGTGTTAGATTCAAACTCTAAGTTTGTGGTAATGTGGCAATAATCTTATATGTGTCAGTGATATGCATTGAGATGCAACCATATGTCAAATTAGTTACTTTCTTGGACCCCACAGAACTTCTAGTGAAGTGGGGTAGATAAGCACTGACATATTATAGTTAACAAGAATATTATAGTTAACACTTATATAGCACTTATTTGTGGCACATAAATAGCCTAAGTTCTTTCTATATATATTTTCTTATTTAACCCTCAAAACAACTCCTAAGAACCATTACTGTCTATATTTCATAGGTGAGGAAACTGAGGCCAACAGAAATTGAGTGCTCAGGTTCCCCTTCCTGGCAATTAGCAGAGCTGGGTGTTGAGCCTACTTTTTAAACATAATACTAAAATCATGCTAACAAATGTGAAATATATACTGCGATGAGTCCTACAAAGAAAAGTATATGATTCCACAACAGTCTCTCATAAAGGATTTGAGATGGAGCAGGGACCTCTCTTAGGAGCCTGTCAGGCACCTCCCTCTCCCATCAAGCATGGAAATAAAGGAAAATCTTGAGTTTATATAAGGGAAATTCCAGGCACCTAGCTAGCCCTGAGAAGCAAATGAGCAACTTAATAAGCAAGAAAGTAATAGTAGCTTAAAAACACAGCCATGGAAGTTAGAGTCAAAAGATGGTTTGTTTCCTACAGGAACTAAAGATAACCTCTTAACATATGTCCTCGTGTGGTTTTTCAGAAACCTGGACCTCCACCAAATGGATCTACTGGCACATAGACCTAAGATAAGGGAAAACTGAGGACTGAACCCTGACCTCCATTCTTTGCTCTAGATTTCTTCCTGAGGGGCCTGGAGGTGATGATGATTACTAGCCAAAGCTAACATTGTTTTATGCTGACCCCAAAATTTTAGACAAAGTTTCACCTCCTTAACCAATCGCAAATTAGAAAATCTTTGAATCTACCTGTGACTCCTGTGGGATCCTGCTTTGAGATGCCCTGCCTTTTTAGGTGAAATCAATGTACAGCCTCTATGTATTGATTTATGACTTTGCCTGTAACTTCTCCCTCCTCACTTTTAAAAACCCTTACCTGTAACCTGTCAGGAAGCTCAAGAGTTCAGCATCAGCTGCCTGATTCTCCTTGGTTGGCACCCTGCAATAAATGCCTCACTCTTTCTCTCGCTGCCATCTCAATGTCAGTGTTTGGCTTTGCTGCACAGGATAGGTGGACCCACCTTCAGTTCGGTAACATTTAGCCAACTAGGGAGTAAGGGCCACTTAAGCTGAAATATGAAATTTAAGTAAAACTTTATTAAAGAGAGACAGGCATTCCAGGTGTGAGAATAGCAAACACAAAGGCCCTGTAGCAGGAAGGGACAATTTAAATCAGACAGGATGAAAAAAGGCCATTCAGGGTGGGACTGAGACACTGGGGAGAGGTGAGAGAGCTCAGAAGAGCCAGACAGTGCAGAGAATTTTAGAGCATATTAAGTAATTTTGTCTTTATCTTAAGAGCAATGGAGTGGAACGTCATCAAAGGTATTTAGTGGGGATGGGGAAGTGGGAGGCTCACATAATCATATTTGCATTTTGAGAACATTACTCTGAACTCTGGAGTAGAATACACTGGAAGGAGTCAATAATAGATGTCTGAGGCTATTAGATGAGTTCAGAACAGACGTCACGAGGCTATTCGATGAGACCCTGGTGGTGGCCTATACAGTGGAGCCGATAGGGATGGAGAGCAGCAGGCATGATCAAGAGATATTTTGGAGATGGAAACAGTGATTGGGCAAGGGAGGGTGAGAGGAGAGATCAAGAAGGATTCAAAGGTTTCAGCCATGCACAATCTGAATTTTATATAATTTGCACCAATTTCAGGCTGATGGCTCCCGATTTCCAAAGTCAAAGGCAGCGCCTCAGGAATGTTGGCCCCCAGAGTCAGGTTTGTGGTTTCCCCATATATCACAACATAAAACATTGAAAATTTACTACAGAAGGTTAGGGGTTGCAAAACATCCCTCAAAGGCACCTAAGGGCTTTGACTGAGGACTTCAATCACCCATTTAAGAATCAAAAAGCTTTGGTTTTAGAAAACAGATTTTTTTTAATGAATGGGCCAATATGGTTTTGCTCCAGGCGTCATTTCAAACACTTTCTTCAGAAGTATTTCTGAGTCTCAGTTTGCATCTCTAAACTAAAGAACCAAAGAGATCTGCCCACTCCACCGTGCCACATGGGATACATAGAATTTCACAATCTTGACTCCTTCTTTGCATAGCTATTCAGGGATCTCTGTGCACCATACCCAAACCCCACCTTTGTATCCAGCTGCAAGGATATTACTAAACATCACCCAAAGAGGAGCCCTGTGTGCACCATGTAAATAAGAAATTATCTTAAAGACAGTTTCTTTAATTCAGAAGATGTTTGTGGCAGAGGTCTCACACAGAGCAAGTCATTTAGTCATCTACAAACAACCAAGTTGCCTTTTCTTGAGGCAGAAAGATCTACAATCCAAGCCATTGACAATCTAAGACAGCATCATCCTCAAGAGTCTTAAGAGCTGGTCCAGATCATTTCTCCAGCTCTTGTTTAGTTTTTGGTAGCCTCAATTTTCTTATCTACAAAATGGGCATAACAACAGTTGCCCATAAACCTGCTGTGGGAATTAAGTGAAGTTATCCATGAAAGATGTTTGACACACTGCCTGACATAGAGTATGCTCTCTGTCAGTGCGCATTATTCTGATTATGTCCTGTCCCATGCTATTCAGAGAAGAAGGCAAGAACACTTAAGGCAGAGAAAAGACAGCCCTTTAGCTATGGAAGCTCACATTGTTGTGGAAGAGACATGAAACAAGCAAGGGCTTGAAATATGAGGATCAGCAAAGATACCCAGCCGTGCCTCAGATCACTCCACTCTCTTTCTCATCCCATGGTTCTCACTGCTCCCATCCCAGGAGAGCCCTCTGAGGATCTCTGGCACTGAACTGCAGAAGAAAATTTGAAGAATATTTATCTGGTGGAAAAAAAAAACAAAAAAAAACAAAAACACTAGACAACACATCCAGAGACCCTCCCTTAGAACTTTATCAGGCGAATCACTAAACTTGTCTGTCCCAGCTACCTCTTCCACAAATAAAAGGAGTAATGGTCACATCTATACACAAAAGTACATTTGCATTTATGACAGGATAAGATGAGATGCCAAGTGAACAGGTAATTAAAAAATTAAGCATCCAGTGTCTATTAAGCTCCGACTATGTGCTGAGCAATGTAATGAGTGTTGAACAGAATACAGAACAATTTTATGCAGGGCCCCATCTTGGGAACAAAGAAGAAAGGTTCTTCTTTGGGTGGGAGAAAGAATAGCAGTTTTAAATTAAACAGTACAAAGCAGGATATAATAAAATGATAGATGATGTAGGAGAGATGATCATGTCATATGATTCTAGAATGATGAGAAAACAATGAGAGGAAAGCTTTATAAAAAAAAAAAAACAGCATGAGTTTGATCAAGAAAGATGATGAAATGGAATGTAGAAGTTATTCCAGGTGAAAAATGATGCAACTGATGACCCAAAGGTGGGAATGAGTACGGCATATTTGAGGAAACAGAAGTGTCCATCATGTATATTCTCATGTACCCATAAATACATATATATCTACTATGTGCCCACAAAACTTAAAAATAAAAAAAAACTAAAACTATATATAGCTTCAGGAGCATAATCTTTGAAAACCTCATCTAATTCCACTCTCATTTCATGACTTAATTTCAAAGCAAGCATCACTTTACATACAGGCAAATTGAGACCAGAGAGGCTCATTTCCAAATCAAAGTTAACCAGCACAATGGAAACCCAGGCCTAGAGCCTAGATCTTCGCTTCCTTATTCCTAGATGCCTCTTGGATACTAGTGGTTTCAGGCTCAATGAGGAGAAAGTAAAAAACAAAACAAAACAAAACCCTTAATTTCTTTTACTTCGTGTAGGAACTAAAAGAAGGCAGACAGGGGTTCCAAAATGTAGGCACGTGGAGTTCAACTGAATATTTGAGAATATAATATCATTCCTTCCGAGAACCCTCCCTGTCCACTATCATTAGCGATCTTTGAGTTCATACCTCTCGACTTTTAGAAGAATACAGTTTAGAGAAATGAAGTCTCCTCCAGCATCTATTGTGTGCCTGTCCTATGAGTCCCTAGTTTCTGGAGACATCACCAAATATTTGCCTGTCACTCCCAGCTTATGATGTTGCCAGACTTGCTTATTAGGCTGTCCATATACGTCAGCATTCTTGGATATTGGAAGTGGTTACTTTCAAGATGCCTCATCAACAGATTTGGAAGGGAATTGCTCAAGATGACTACAAGCAGGATTTTGTAAAATCAGTGAACAACAGGAAGTCAGTCCCTACTGATAAAGTTTTACTTCGAATTATCAATGTGCCATAAAATTGACAAAAATTATTTTGGCTGTAGCAGGCAGATGTGCCCAGATAGTCCCCAGTCTTGGGACAGAGCCTGAAAACCACACGAATCCCACCAACCTGAAGCCCTTGTAAGCTTGTTTCAATGGAAAGCTCTATGGTTGAGCCAAGAGAGATCCGGGAAATACAAATGCATTAGTGTGAAAGGCGGCTGTGACCTATGCCTGAGGGCTTCACATACACAATCATTTAGGATCCTCATCTCCCAAGTGCCTTGAAATGGTTGGAAATTATGCAGACTGTGCCATGTTGCAGCCTAATCAAAAATAGACTTGTGCATTTTTCCCCCTTGGGTCACGTGTTAGGTCACCCAACACAAAGTACAATACGCTAAGCCGTCCAAAGTGTCGATTCGCCCCATTTGTATGTGGTCTATGATGGATGGATGAGCAGAGATTAAATAAGACCCCTTTCTCAGAGGCTAACATAAGTTACAGTCCCACTTACATGTCAAGCCTAAGTATAATATTAACATATACATTGATCCTGCATTTTCAGAAGGAGGAGGAAGAAAGGATTTCTAATAATAGGCTACTGCATACAAAATTTATCTAAGTAAATAATTATTTTTAAGCCTAAGATTCAGGCAGCTTTAGTATTCCACATTATGCTAATGTTTGACAATTACTAAGTGTGGGTATCAGCCAGTGGTTTTTTTTTTTTTTTAAGTTTAATTTAAAGCAATTTGACATGGAAAGGTTATTACTTTAGTTGCCAATAAAAGCTGTACTTTTAACATAAGTGTACAGTAGGCCCTAGGGTATGTGACTATTATCTTTTCTGCAATTATGTGGTGTTCTACATAAATGTTGAAAAAAAACTTGGAAATATCAAAAGTACTAACTTAGATACAATATGAAAGTTGAATAGAGAGAGAACGAAAACCTGATTATTTTAGACACAACATGGGTTGAGGTTTCCTCCTAGAGGTTATACTGGGAACAACACCAGCTGGCTTTGAATAAATTAATTCAAACTATGTCTTAAAAACACACACTTAGCAACCAGAATATCGATTTTATGAACATTCTGTCTTGAGATACAGTTGTTCAATTTCACAAGCTAAATGCCATTAACAGTAAGAGCAAGTCTCTGAACCAATTAACCTATTTTCTGGAGTTGCTGTGCTACCAAAATAAAAAGAACATTTCTCAGATGGTATTTGCCATCCTAAGATTTCATATGTCCCAGAGAAAAGAAAATAATTTATTACCAGTAATTGGGTAATCTAAACTTTTTCTCTTTCCGTGATCTATTAGGAAGATTGGACTGTAACAAAACAAAATACTATTTTGTTCTTAAAGAGAAAGAAAGCAGCCCTATCCCAGCTAACCTCTCTTTATCTTTTTACATCTGTCTTCGAGGTGTTCATATTTAACAAATGGGGGAAAGTCAAGGAAAAAAGGGTATGAAAGAATTTAATCAATAGCTACTGCCAATTTTTCATTATTATGGGATACTCCCTTCCTATAATAGGAAATCACTCAAGAAAAGTAAGGCCAGCAAAATGGGGACATTTACCCAGCCATCTGCTTAATAGGAGCATTTAATCCATCAAAGGAAAGAGATGCAGGGCTGGGAAAAGCACAGTCCCACACTCTACCTGTAAAGATTGACCCACGGGAGTCAAAGTTGCTCCTGGACAAATACTTTTTTTAAACCTTG
Organism: Pongo pygmaeus; assembly: GCF_028885625.2. Classification (NCBI taxonomy): domain Eukaryota; kingdom Metazoa; phylum Chordata; class Mammalia; order Primates; family Hominidae; genus Pongo; species Pongo pygmaeus. The sequence goes on from NC_085930.1 coordinate 83,324,252, forward strand.
CAAAAATTATCATTATTATTAACAAGAATAACTATATTTTTTGAAAACATCCAAAAATGGCCCCTACCATTTTTGCCATGAAAGCATCAACTTATTCTTCCTCAAAATAACCCAAAGAGGTAGGTGCCGTTCTGACACGCATTTTTCCAATGGAGAAACACAAGCTATCACTTGTGATAGTGGTGATTGGTCCTGCTGGGAGTCCAACACCCATCACCCTCAGCCCCACCCCTACCCCCCGTCCGTCTGCCTAAAAAATGCACGATGTTATCACAGTGAAGCAGTTAGCAGAATAGGCTTTCTGAGTTTGAATCCTAAATTCATCATGTCCAAGCTGAATAACCTTGGCTAATTTACTTCTCTGTTTGACTCAGTTTTCCTGTGCATTAATTGGGGATAATAATTGCACTCACCTCATAAAACTACTGTGAAGATTGCATGTGTTGATGCATATTAAGCACAGAGAACCTGTACTCATAGTGTGCATTCATTAATAAATGTTAATTAGTATATTATGATAGCTTTTCAGTATATATGTATTAGCTTACTTTAGTAAAACTCTTCTATTCTTGTCTGGGCATTTAGAGATCCTCAAATAAATCCATCTTCTTGGGAAAAGTCAGAATATAGCAAATTATAGCAAGCAATACAACAAGCAGTTTGTTTTTTCAAGCGTCCTCTTTTATTGCCCCATTTTAGTGCAGAGGAAACATATTTTTAAATTTAGCAACTTCTATTTTGACTCTCAGTGACCCTGAGCAGACCCTGGTCTGCTCATCATTTTGCTGAGGCATAAACTTGGAATGAAACAGAAATTTTCTGAGTGAAAATACACAATGTGCCTAGTCACTTGCCCAGTACCCATCTCACAGTTCATTGTTATCAACATAACTCTGATCTGAGATCTTGAGGGATAACATATTTTCTTATCATCTCTACCTTATTGTATAGAGAAAATCATAACCAATAGAGAGGCTTGCAAGTTTCTGAATGCAAGGAACTACTATAATACCTTTGACTTGTTTAATCTCTATCCCTTGAATTATCTCTTTTGATAATTCCCAACAAAACCAATATATAAATATTATCACACAGTTTCAAAAAACAGGAAACTGAGGCTCAGTTACTGAACGACAATAGCTCATCCATATCAAATATACATCTCAGCCACTGTCTCACCTTCTCTACAAAACATCCCAAATTTAACAGAGAAGGGCTTAGCCAATTTATACATGGGCTTTCTCTCATTTTTCTCTTATCCATATGCCTTGCCTTTTATCCCTAGCTACTTTCTCACTTCCGTTGTGGATGCACCATGGTGAACATCTGTTATTTCTGCCTTCCTCCTCTTCCTTGTAATATCATGGTTTTCCCTTGAAACTATCCCTTAATCCATTATCTGTCCACATGACTTAGTTAGTACGACTAACCTAGTCCCTGCTCCATGGTTGGGCATAGGCACAGGTTTAATCAATCAGAACACATATATCCTAACCCAAGAGACCAACTCAGGGATTGGCGTGAAACCTAAGCTTATTGTTGAATGTCTGTTGGAAGCATTAGAAAAGAGAAGCTATCGTTATCCTAAGGTTGAATGAACTCTAGACTGTAACCCTAGAGCATTTGGAGACCCTAAGTGAAGAAAACCTACCTGGGAATAAAGCCATCACAGAAGAAGGCAGAACCAAAGTATGGAAAAAAGGCAAATGCTTGTATCATTAGTTAAGCCCCTGGATTCAGCCACACCTTAATGCTCTCCCCTATACATTTTAGTTATGCCAGCCAATAAAGCATCATTTTAATTTACTAAAAAATGGCTAGGTTTCTGATATTTGCCCCTCTCTTTAATAACTCATCCATACATCCCTTAAACAAGCATAAATTAGTATGCTTATTTATTTATATTTATTTATAAATAAGTACACTGCCTTCTTTTAGAGGTGTGACTGCCTCAGTGTGTGTCTGCTACAGACAGTGAAGTTCTGGAGAACTGAAGTGCCCGTGATTCTCTTCTGATCATTCTTGGCACATTTCTCCGAATGCAGTTTTGATGATAAATAACAAGGATAATGCCTTCCCCAGCCCACTCCATTTCTTAAATGGGAAAGCCTTCCTTCTCTTCTCTCATGTTTTCTACTGAGTGAGAAAATAACTCCAGTGTCGTCTCTGCTAATGAGAACACGCGTGGCTATACCACTTGGATCTCAGAGGAAGGATATTCCTTCCTCCCTGTGGAAGGAATCCACAAAATTATTGAGTCAATATATCTGTTTCATTTCAAAGGTGTAATCTATTTTTGGAGGAATGTGCATACAGAGAAAAAGGTCTCAGGCTGAGACCCCTAAGTGGGCAAGAATATGTACCTAAAGTGCATGGCACTGGCTACTCCTCCTAAAATATATATTTGTATCTCTCAGGAAATTTTTAAGTTAATTTTCCATCAAATTAAATAAGCTAATGTTTATTTGCAGATAGAATTCTGGGATGAGACTTGGTCAAAATAGAAAACAATTTATGGCCCAAAGCTACAAAGTCAGGGTCAAATAAGGAGAGTATCCTTTAACCATTGGCCACTGTGAATATTTCAGAGAAACAACATGGCGGAGATCCAGGGCAAGAGGAGAACTTCAATATAGTGAATCCTCAGTGTCCTCCTGGAGAAAGCAAAGGCCAGTTAAAGATTGCTTGAAGCTCAGAGATGGCATCTTTCAGGTTCAGAAAGGGGTTATATGGTGCTTCTCAACTTTTCAATCAAACAGCCGCGGGCTGTATTTGGGGCTCAGCCAGGAGCTCTGCAACCTTGGGCAAGTTGCTTTACTTTTTCTATACCTCAGTTTTTCCCCTCAGCTAAATGAAACTAATAATGCCTCCTGGGATTGTCATGGGGATTAAATGAATAAGCCCATGCATGTGTAAATTACTGAGGGCACTACATTGCAAGGGGAAAATGCTCAATGCATGTTAACTCTGCTGTTGGAACTAATCATAATCAATATGAGAACTCATTACATGCAAAGACTTCTCCAGCAAGGACATTTGAAAGAATTCAAGAACCCTGTAGCCCCAGATTTAGGAGGCTGAATTTACAGAATTTGAAGAAGCCAGTTCTAGAAGAGACAGAAAAATCTTACCAGGCCTGGGAGGACTTGTAACCAAAATCTACTTCAAGTTGGAAGTCTGAGGCTCTTGTTTTAGCATCCAACCCAGACAGAACTCAGCATGGTGAAAGAAACCAGGGCAGGCTGCCCAATAAGCTTTACCAGACAACCCAGTGGATTTTATCCTAGCTCAACCATGCCAGGGTAAAATTATGAGCAGGAAAAACTCAGATCTCTATCTTTGCATGTATTTTATTTTACTTTCATTACTAAGTAATAGATCCTTTTGAAAATACCCAAATTCGTCTTGGTTAAAATGAGGGAAAATAATTTTCACACTTGAGGCAGAAGATAAAGAGACTGATACACCCACAGAGGATAACCATGAGTCCACAAAATAGAGCTATCAGGTATAACCCCCTGGTGATGTGAGAAGAGAGAAGGCAAGCCATGGCCCCTGAGCCAGGCTCAGGAGGGATTTTTGTCAGCACCAAAGATAAAACTTGCTTCCTTCACTGGTTTTCTTAGTAATAACAGACTGACCTTTTGTTGAAATGACTTGCCACATCCAATAAGAATTTTTTAAAAGGTTTTTGGAAATAATACAGTGACCGTGATAAGTACTTACTTGAAAAGTGATGCTTTTAAGAAACCCACAGCCAACTATTAGATATTCTTAAAGATCCTAGACCTCTTAGTATTGTTTTATTCCTTAAAATCGAAACAGAAGCCTTAGAGCCATAGGCTATAATTGAGGTTTCATTTGTTGATCAGCTTATGACTTCTTTAAAAGAGTATCTCACTGCAAGAGAACTTGTTCTATTGCTCTACGTCTCACACTAGTCCTTCCTGTATTTGGGAGGAACTAGATTGTGAAATTGATAGTAACTGCAATGTAGAGTTTGTAAGAAGCTGACACTATACAATTATTTGCGTTTAAACTGGGTCTACTAACAACAACCATATTATGCTTATTAAAATATTAACAAAATCCAGAAGAAACATAAAATGTATTGATAAAATTTGGGTAAGGTAGGAGTTTGAGAGGAAGAGTGACTTCCTTCAATATATCAAGAAGAGGTCCCCAAAAGTGAATTTAATGTGAACTTGGTAATGGAAGACTTATTCATATTAGGAAACCTACCCAAATCAAAGTAGTCCCACTGAGCACCCCCAGGTGGAGGGAATTTAGCAAATGAAGGGTATCTTAAAACTTACAAATGTTCGAGCCTTACTGGACTGGCTCCCCTACATTTGTCTCAATGTCCTGAGTGGCAATAAAATATCCCGGCTAGCAATGAAGTCATGAAGGTGATAATGAAATAGGGGGAACCCAAAAAGAATTCTCGCATGTTTATTCAGTGAGTCAGCCCTTACCAACAAGAAGGATATTAAGCAGATAACTATTAACTGTTTCTTGCTATCAAAATATTTTTTTCAGGATCGGGAAGGTTGGTAAAAACTTAGTCATTGACCCTAAATATAGTTAAGGTCAAACCAGTATACAGTTGGAAAAGGTGCCCACTCTACGGTTTGATGTGAGAGGCTTCTGAAGCCATGCCACTTCCTAATATGACCTCTTGACCTCTTTATCCAGAAACAGTAACTAACCCTCTCCCCTCTGCCCTCACTGATTCCTCCCCAGAACTCACCCACACCCACCCAGTCTTGAGGTAAGACATCTTGTTTCTAAGCACATGCTATTCTAATGTACACTTTGTGTCTGGGAGGGATAAGCTTGTAGTCCATTACTTTGTCAATGTAATTAGTTGTTTTACCATACTATAGTCCCATTCCCATCTGTAAATTGGGGATACTAGTGGTACTTACCTCACAAAATTGCTTGCAAATTAAACAAAATAATTCATATAGTGTGCCTGGAACACAGTAGGTGCTGAATAGATATTGTCTCTTTTTGTAGTTGCTGCTGTTGTCTGCAAGTAATAAAATGTCAGTCTCATGGTTATGACTCTAGAATTTGAAAATATAGAATTAATGGGAAGGGAAAGCTGTCATGGAGGTAACGCAGGGAAGTGCCTGGCTAAGCAGCTCAACACAAGGGTCGGAACCATGGGAAGTGTGGACAGGCACAAAGGCAAGGGGCCTGTACCCCTTTCCCATTACTCCACTTCTAAACAAATTGTCTTCTCCAACCCCAGTATATCCTCTGAGAAACGAGGAAGAAAAATAATCTCTTCAAATTTTATTAAATGGTTCACAGGCCACTTTTCTTTCCCTTCTAAGCAGAAGCAGGCTGCGTGATTTAGACGCTCCTAATGAAAGATTTTCTTAGCTCTGTTAATTAGTGTCAATTGCTATGGTGGTTTCTGTTTCAAATCCATTCTTGTTTGCCACTTTACCCTTACATGATTCTAGAAAAGGCTGCAGCAGGCTGGAGGTAACCCCTAATAAACAGTCTCCAGGCAAAATGATTTGGATGAGTTCCTGAGGGCACTCCCACTGAGGTTTGTTTACGAATCTCATGCTGAAGAACAACACACAAAAAAAGTGAGAAACAGGCGTGTGATGAGCATCCTGATGTGAAAGTGTCGAGGTGGAAGAGTGAGATGGGGAATCAAAATTCATTTAAAGTGTATGTGCTGGTATATTTCATAGTAAATCTCAAGGTTTCTGGTTGGGATTCCAATTAGCCTGAATTATGAAAATAGCTAATGCTAGGAATAATAGCTATGTAAGTGCTACTCATCTCCACTCATTCATTCATTCATTCATTCCACCCTTATTTACGGAGCTCCTACTTGGAATGCAGCTTACAGTTTCACTAAAAAGACAGACAACAAAATGAATCATGTAAAAATATATATACAGAGGGAGATACTGTGTGAAGGTTAATTAAGTAAGGATGAGATGACAGATCATAATAAGAGGTCAGATTTCAATGCAGGGAAGGAAGTCAAGGAAGGAAGCCTATGTTCTAAAATGATATGCAGAACTGAGACCTGAGGGTCTGCAGGAGTTCACCAAACAAAGCTTCAGGAAAGAAAGGAAGGCAGCAAAAAGAGCACGAATCCCTACTGCCTTGAAGAAGACCTCCCCCTTGATGCCCTCAACGCCCAGAGGCATTCAAAGAAATCCAGCAATTGTTGAGACTAACTCATAATTTAAGGTCCTGATGCTGTCTTTGAACACAGGTCATGGCCAAGATGTGGTGACTTATACAGATGGGATAAGGTGGAACCACTTCCACCCTTCCCTTAGTTGCTAGAAGTCGGGGATAAAGGTGACATAGAAATCTGTGCATGAGAATGATTTTCCAGAGTTCCTGGCTTGAACAAGAAGAGAGATGACCCGAAGCAGTTGCTATAAAGACAGGGAGCTGACATGTAAACTTTAAACTTCAGAGTAATGATATCCCCCATAAGTATTTACGTTATAGTCACATGCGGCCTCCGAATGAAAACCAAATGGCAAGTGATACAATCCTTTCAAGACGGCCAGTTCTGGCAAATGATCACAATCCTGAGCTCTTAAATAAAAGTGAGTGCTTTTGCTTCTAATAACCAAGCTCTGTGCCCCTGAGGAGTCCTACAGATCAACAAAAGTCCTTGGGGTCTGAGGTTCACCAATAGCCAAGGAAATGACAATGAAGATTACTTCTGCTCCCTTTCCTGGGGGCCACTTTAAAAATCAAGAATTAGTAGCAAAACACAGAGACCTTAGAGCCAGGCTGTCTGGATTTGAATCCTAGCTGCATCATTTACCAGCCAGCGTGATCTTGGGCAAATTATTTAACCTCTTACCTTAGTTTCCACATCTGAGAAATGGGGATAGCAACCACATCTATCTGATAGGGCTGTTAGGAAGATTAAATGAGTTACTTTAAAACCAGTACATGGTAGATGCTATAGCAGCATTTGCCATTGGGAGAGTAATTGTTAATCCTCCCTACATTTCATGGAGAGTCCTGTTTTACAGATAAGTCTCAGAGAAAACAAGAAGGCTACCCAAGAATGCACAGCTCAGTGAAGAGCAGAGCTGGGGTTCAAACACCTGTTTATACCACTCCACATTTTTTCCACTGACTACATTGTGTTCCCTCTAAGTATTGGCAAGTAAGTGCGTGTGAAAGCAAGAAAAGGAGCAGAAACCAAGGTGGTTTGAGGGTTCATTTTCCTAAGGATAAAAGGCTGAGAATTTACCAGCAATAATTTCTCTCAAACCACCTTCCCCACCAACATGTAGCCTAACTCCTGTTTATCCTTCAATTCTCAGATTAAATGTCATTTCTGCAGAGACACTCCCACATACTGCCCCGAACCCCTGGCCTAGGTTAGCTCCTTCTGGGAAATGCTCTTAAAGACATTGGACTTTTATTAACTAATATTAATCACAATTATATTGACATTATTTGTTATATGGATTATTTGTTTAGACTCTCTCTCCCATTGTGTTACCAGACAGAAGCAGCACTGTTCTTATTTGAGCCAGAGTGGGTCTCCTAATACCCACCGCCCTTGTTCACTCCATGATCTCCAAACAAGCCCACTACATAAGTTCTAAGGGAGGCTCTTAGGCCAACACCAGGACAGAGTTGACTGATATCTTCAACATCAACTGATTTGTTCCTGTGTTGGAATAACAGTCAAAGCAGGGCCTCCCATTACTAAGTCATAGCACTACACCTGCACAACAGCTCTGACGTGAACCCATCCCTCTTTGTGTCAATCTATAAAGCCGTTTGAGTGTCACACTAATCATTTTGGCTACACTCCTTACCCTAAACTCATCTTTCTCCTCATGACTTGGGTATTTCTAGAGTCAATAATTTGTGGTGTCACACTTTTAATTTTAGGTATCACATCCTGCATTTTCTCCATGAGGATTAATTTCAGGAAAAGCACCTGTGACTATCTATTGATTGTTCATTGTACTTTGTAGAAAAGTGCAACAATATTTATCAAACTCAAATAAGAGAAGCTCTTGGCCTGTGAAACATGTGCCAGAAGTTTCCTTTAAGTGACTTCATTCATTCACTCGCTCTGCAAATATATACTGAGCCCATACTATATCACTATACACCAGTTCTGAAAATGTCTACATAATTCATTTGTTCTGTCAGTCACTGCAACGTATATTCATTGAGTGCCTGCCACGCACAAGGTGGGCCACAAACAATGGGGAGTGAGTGAAGAGCCTGTCTTCATGGAGCTTACAGTCTTGTTAGGATGAAAGATTGTCAGTAAGCAAATTAATTAGGAAATTATAAGTGGTGATAAAAACTATGAAGAGGCCGGGCGCGGTGGCTCACACCTGTAATCCCTCCACTTTGGGAGGCCTACGTGGGCAGATCACGAGGTCAGGAGATGGAGACCATCCTGGCTGATATGGTGAAACCCTGTCTCTACTAAAAATACAAAAAATTAGCTGGGCATGGTGGTGGGTGCCTGTAGTCCCAGCTACTTGGAAGGCTGAGGCAGGAGAATGGAGTGAACCCCGGAGGTGGAACTTGCAGTGAGCCGAGATCGCGCCACTGCACTCCAGCCTGGGCGACAGAGCGAGACTCCGTCTCAAAAACAAAAACAAAAACAACAACAACAAAGAAAGCTATGAAGAAATTAGAGTGCTGAGATAGACGGTGACAGTACCAATGAACAAAACTGGCTAAGATATCTGGGGATACCTATCAATATGGCAATTAAAAGTCTGTTGTTCAAAGAAACAACTTTTGTAGGCATTACAAAATACCCACCTCCCTGGGCTGCAAATGGAGTGAGCTATAGGCCCTGGGTTGTCCTTACACTTGAACACTTAGTAGAAAGCACAGGAACCACATCTTCAAAGGTTATCAGTTGGATCTTTTTTCACACGTCTAAGGATCATTTTTGCAATATCGTTATATTGATTTTACCACATTTGTCAATCTATTCAAGTAAGTTATACAGATAATGATTTATAGGACATAAATACAATGGAAGGAAAAATATTATTTGGTAAAAAAAAAAACAGCGGAGTCAGGGATTGGAGAATTATGTAGAGTAAATTAATGTCATTTAGAATGCTGTAGCCAGTAAGAGTTTTACAGACAAAATAGGGTTTTGGGGGGAGGAGGGGGAGAATGGTATTTAGATAAGCCAATAGAAACAGAGCATGCACTGAAGGTAGGGAGAAGAGTATATACAAAGGCACAGGAGCAATCTGTCTCATCACCATTTCTATCTATACATGTATTTGTTCATCCCCCATTACTGTTTCAATCATTGCTGTTTCCCATACCTTAACTCATTTAGTCCTTAAAACAATCAATAGGTAACAATCCATTATACTGCCACTTGCCTTAGGTTGGGTTGCTGAGGAATAGAGGCTAAAGCAGAAATTCAAGTGCATGTGATTTATCTGGGCAAGGAGGGACCAGACTAGGGTAAGGAGAGGGAAACAGCTAAGCCATAAAATTTTAGGAGGCCCCTGTTTTCTTCCTCCTAGAAGGATTGTACAACTCGTTTGGCCTGACAGTGAGTGCCTCCTGATATTATGTGCTCTAGGCACTTCGCTGTCCTCACCTCACCTAGTCTGGATCCTGGACTTAATTATTTAGAACAAACCTGTAATGAAAAAAGTGAAGCCAGATAGAGAAGGTGAAAAAGCCAATCAAGAATCCCAGGCAAAGTCTAGCCGTGGTCTAACCCATGGCAAGAGAGGCATTCTGGAGCAGAAATTGCATGACAGAATAGTGCAAAGGAGGTGGGCTTTTGTGCCACCCATATCAGCAAGCCATTGGCTGCCCCTGAGGAGAGCACAGCTATAAGCTGTTAGCTGCAGCACTCACAGCAGCTGGGGGCTGGGTGCACTGATAGTTAAAGAGGCTCCAGATGGGGTACTAAGTGTGTGTGTCACATCATTTGGAAAAAGAAGAATCCAGTACAGATGCCTCTCGACTTACAGTGGGGTTATGTCTTGAGAAAGCCCCCATAAGTTGAAAGTATCATAAGTCAAAAATGCATTTAATATGCCTAACCTACCAAACATCATAGCCTATCCTAATCCACCTTAAGTGTGCTCAGAATACTTACATTAGCACATATTTGGGCAAAATCATCTAACGCAAAGTCTATTTTATAGAAAAGTGCTGAATATCTCATTTAGTTTATTGACTACTGTACTGCAAGGAAAAAACAGAACAGTTGTATGGGTACTTGAAGCACAGCTTCTACTGAATGCATATCACTTTCACACCATCGTGAAGTCAAAAAAATCATAAGTCACACCATCATAAGTCGGGGTCCATCCATACTTATAGAGGCAGCAAGTGTTTAGTTCCTGGGTCTCTGGGGAAGCCTCGATTTGTAGCATTTGCCAGTTTTCCTAGCGTAAATACTCCCACCATGGCTGATTTCAGTCTATCAAGATGATCAATGGACCTAGAGTTAAGAAGAGATACCCACAAGTTTTGGGTGATTCCAGCACACCACTCCATGGAAGTTAAGCAACTTAGCCAGAGACTCATAGAGAAACCAGAATTTGATCTCAGGCAAGTCTTACCCCACACATTTAGGCATATCCACAGTAGCATATAGAGCATGAATCTACAAACTTTTTCTGTAAATGGCCAGAGAGTAAATATTTTCTGCTTTGCGGTCTCTGTTTGCAACTATTCAATTCTGCTCTTCAGTGCAAAAGCAGCCATAGATAGTACATAAAAGAAGAGCATGGCTGTGTTCCAACTGAACTCTATTTACAAAAACAGGCAGTGGGTCAGATTTAGTCCATGGATTGTATTTTGCCAACATCTGTTATAGATGTGATTTAATTATTTTTAAATAAATAACATCTGCTATTTGCTTACTGAGCTGAGCCAGCACTAAAGTGAGGCAAGAGAGTTGCCCAGGACATAAAATTTAAAGAGACACTTCCATGACCCTGAAAGTGCCCAACAACTTAAGTTTTGTGCCATGGGTGCCTCTATTGCTTTACTCTGGGCCTGGCCCTGTTACGGAGTCATCTGAACCAGATTTGCAGGGGTATTGATCAGGGTTCAGTTGCTTAAAAGCAAAGGACTTGGGTAGAAAGAGATTTAACACACAGAAATAAGAGCCTGCAAAACTGTAGGAAGGGCCAAAGAAGCAGGTAAATCGAGGTAACCACAGTGAAAAACTGGTGGGCCAGGGGAGTCTCCACATCTGCTTGCTCAAGAATGTGGGGAATCTGAAGGCTGCCTACAGAACAGCTAATTTCAAAGACACAGTGATAAAAGCATGATCTGGAATCAGGGCCACCACATTGCCACTCCACACCCGGAGACTTAGTGAACCACACTTAGAACATTACCTTTCAAACAGCACCTGCATGCACCTATGTGAACCTAATTTTTTCCAGAACCCTAGCTGCAAGAGAGTCTGAGAATTACAGATTTTTGCTATCTAACTGGTGACATTGGAAGAAAAGCAAAATGTGTGCTAAGTGACAATTTACCACATCTACCATAATGGGTATCCTAAGAGTAACTGTCCAACAAGCATGAGATTCTCCTGTGTCAAGTTCAATTCCAACCAGAAGTTCCTTCTAATAAAGGGAACACCACTCCTCCCCACCCCCATCTTCTAAATCTTCCCCCCACACACATGTGATGGGATAGGTGATAGAGACGAGTTCACCATTGAGGGCTAAAGGATAAGTGTGTGAAATGCACGGAAGTATTGCAGCAGGGATAAACGGGGTCAAGGAATGCCAAGAGTGGTTGCAGCCAGTAGGAGAAGAAGGAATGAAATCAGGAGCCCTATAGTACAGTAGAAGACTGGCAGTTGCTAAGGAGTGAATGCAAAGGGAAAGCTGAGAATTTCTTCCATGGGTCATTTGTCTCTAGGGAACCAATGCCTTGTGACCAGCATATCTATTACTAATGGAGGACAAATGTGGCATCATTCCCTGAGGTCGGAGATGTGTGCAATTAACTAATACTAAGCATGTTACAAATACACAGTGCTCTACAGACTGTAATTCATAATCATTTCCATGGGAAAACAAAATTTTCCAGTCAATAGAAATTGAGTTATTTCCTTTCAAAAATGTTTTCTATTCTGATATAGGATCTATATAAACATATATGTTACATACATGTAATTACGAATTATTATAATGAAACGGACACTCAAAAATCTATCACCTAACTTAGTAACTATTAATATACAGCTGAAACTGCCTGTGTATGTTCCCCTGATACCTCTGACTCTTTCCTCCTCTTTATTCCTAAGGAAACATTATCCCAAAGTTTATGATTTTTATTTCCTTGCTTCAAAAAACATATAGTGTTATCACATATGTATGCAACCTAAAATAATTTCAAATTTGCACATCTCAATTTATTTTTATAATAGAAATTAATAGTCTTGTTAACAAATATCTTTCAAACCTATTTGTTGGAATTAGAAAATGAATATAAATCTTGGGCATTTCCAAGAAGAATAGAAAAAAGAAAAGCAGATATCATCCATGAAAGCTTAATTCACCTTATAATTTGAGCAAGTTTTCATTTAAAAAAATAGTTTAATCATAAAATCCTTTTAGACATGCTAGCCTACTAAAACAGTGGCTAATTTTAACTGTTTTGCACAATGGCGAGCCAGTCGCAGAGTTAATGAAATTAAGCTTCCTTCATTTCTCTCAAATTCCCCCCACAAAGAAGAGCTGTAATGTACAAAATGCAGCATAAATACATGGCTGATTTTCAGGACTCGAGCCACCACTGATTTGTCACACTGCCTCTTAACAACATATTTGTATTTTGTAAAATGTATAATTTTTTTCAGCTCCTGAACAAATATATTTACATAACTGTGTCTAACGAGAAATTACATTTAACTTCTCAGAAATGACAATAACTAAAACCTGAACTGCCAATTCCACTTCATTAGTGTGGTAGAAACGCATTCCAAATGTTAATAAAAATTCCAACATGCTGATAAATTAGAGCTTCTAAGGAGCATGTGACACCTTGGTTAATATATTCAACCTCAATTATATTTCTCTTCAGCACCCTGTTATCTGGAACCTTTGCTGGCAATCAGAGGTGCTGTTTTTCAGCGGCCAATTTTCTAGATAATGTAGCTTATCAACACTGTGGGTAAACTTGCCAATGGAATCAGGCTGCACTGAACCACACACACGCTAATTGCATCCCTTTTTTATGCATATTTACAGACTGTCACTTCAAAGAAATCAGTGGCCCATTGAGGCACCCAGTTAGCTGGAAGAATTGCCTCTTGCAAATGAAAATTAGCAAACAAGCTAGTGATAAATATGAAATGAACAAAGTGTAAAAATACTGTTTTGTTCCAAAACTTCCTTGTCATCCCAATTTATATTCCCAAATAGAAGTAGTTTTGAACATAGGATTTACCTTTTGTTTCAAATAAAGACAGAAAGAATTCTTCCTTAAACCCACTAACTAGGTAAAAGCCTATTAGCTTTTCCTTCTTCTCCCACGCCACCCCCACCCTAAATTTCTATTCACATAAACAGGTTATTAAATCCCGTATTAGATTTGCTTTGGAGTTTGAATAGACAAATGACATGTTAACACTTCAGAAACAATTAACCCTGGGAACTTAATTAAGTTCTTCTGACTTAAAGGAAGCACATTTCAAAATAATGTTTCTAAACTCTCCGAATTTGCTCAAGAATAGCAATGCTTTCCTTCTCTTAAGTATTCATAAGTTCTACTTAACAGCAGAAAGATTTGCCTGGCTATATATGGGTAAAGGTTATGGTGTTATGAGCCTACTGTAATAGGACTACCTCAGAGTGAATATTTAAAAAAAAAAAAAAAAAAGCAGGTACCGAAAAATAACAATTATAGAAAACATTTTCCAAAAGCCCAAAACTCTAGGCTTATATGAAAGAAAAGATGATTTTATAGCTACATCCAGGAGCTCGACATAATCCACTATACTGAGCTATGAGTTTGTCTGAAATCCTTTTCCTTGCTTTTCAGAATAACATTTGGAAATCTTTTATCACTACAACAATGTTTCAAAGCACTAGTAGGTTTTGAAAGGCATGTCATTTTAATATAAGCAGGTCATTTTAATATAATAGAAAATAAACCACAAACCAATTGAACTATAATTTCTTTTAAAGGTCTTGTGCCAAGCTGAGCAATTTAGAGTGGCAAAACTCAACAAATAAGTGGCACTTAAAACTTAGCTTACAGCTAAGGTCCAGTGAAACTTTATTTGGTTTGGAGTATGAAGCATCAGTCCTGCTATGCGTCACAATTTTCAACAGACTCCTAAATTCCCCATCACTAACATTAGATATACAATGTCATTTGAGAGATTTTGTTTTATTTTGTTTTGTTTTAACAGAACATGAGTAACAACATAAATATTGATATGAAGACTGGGAAAACATTGCTATTTTAAGAAACAGACTACACCTACATGCCGACTGTTCAGTTGTTATATGAGAAAAGCAGGATTCTCTAGTAAATTAGTGCTCATCTGTGTACACTAATTTAGATAATTGTTTTACATCACTTTCCAAATTGCAATGTAATTCCATGTTTATATGTCTGCTTCCTTGCCCAGACTGGAAACTCCTTGAAGACAGGTATCAAATTTTCCAGAAAGGTGAATAGGGCATAGATCTCCAGAACTCACTGAGGAGTTCCTGGTGTGGAGGGGTGAAAAGATGCTGAAACAGCTATCATGTACCAGGAGAGGAACAAAGAGCTATGGGGTACAAAGAAGGGACCAGTTTTATTGCACCCAGGGGTATTGGGAGATGAATCACACCATAGATGACACTGGAACCAGACCTTAAAAGATAAGTAAGATTTCATTCTGGCAGGGAAAGGCATTTCAGGCTGATCAGACCACACAACCAAACAGAAGGCATGAGAGTAAATGGACCATTCCTGGAAGAGAGATATTCAATGATGCTAAAGCCTAGGCTGGGATTGGAGGTGGGGGACATGCACACTATGTACAAACAGAGAGGAGGCTATCTAAATTCTACATGTGATTATGTCACCTTTACCTTTTGTACATGGGGATGTAGTGTGAGCACTTCCAGAATCTAAAAGTGTTCATGAAGACTGATTTTTAAATGTCCTGATTAAGGACAAATTTATAACAATTTTAATTTTTGAATTAGTGCTATCAAATTATATAAATTTGTGCTTTAGTGCTATCAAATTATATAAATACATATTCACACTTGCATAGGGTTTGTCTATAATACAGTACAATTGATTTCACAAGACACACACAAAAATCTATCACATTACTCTATAGGGGTGCATTAAGAAATATGTCTCAATCACTCTTGAATCAAAGTAAGTGTTAATAAATTTTCCTGTCTCCTAAAGGGGCTCATTGAAATTTGGCTCAAGCTTTAATCCTAAAACTGTTCAGAGGAAAAGACAACACAATTGTAAATAATGTGGCTCTAGTATCTTATCTAAAAATTTATTTATTGAAAATGGTTTTTATACTTAACCTTCAAAAACAACAGCTTTTGTGAATAGGCAAAACAAAACATAAGAATTATATAATACCAATGCTAGTCACTGTTTTTGGAGAAAATTCTTTCAATTGATTAATATCGTCATGCACTATTTTTTAGCTGTTTTATAATACAGACATTGCTTCTACAAAATAAAAAGAAAAATAATAATAGTAATAGTAATAATAATAATATGGTAGTAGCTAATGGTTTTAGCATGATCACTACCTGCCAGGAAGGAAGCCAGAGACTTTACTTACAAGGTCACATCTAAAATTCCTATAAATTCCTAAAAGTACATATTTCTAGCCCTATTTTTAATAAAAGAAGACACGGATGATATCTTTTGAGTAAGAATGCAGGCTAGTTGATGGCAGAGCCGGGATTCCAATCTGGGTCAAACCCTTCCAAGTCTATGGCTGTAACCACTTATGATATGCTGCTCTTCTAAATAATGTTAGACTGTTTCTCTTTTTAAAAATGAATTTGGCTGAATTCTGTTTGGAAAATAAAGATCAAGAGGGAAAGAGAGGAACAAAGAGAGAGGGAAAGGGGAAAGAGAGAAAGAAAGGGAAGAAGAGGAAAAGAGGGTGAAGAGTAAAAAGAGGGAAGAAGAAAAGAGGGGGAAAAATCAACTAACAATAACCTTAGTTTTCTGGGTGTTCCTGTAACACTCTCTACTTCTCATTCTACGCACTTCATACTCTTTTCCCTGGTCTAGCTCTGCAATAGATTGTAAGCTCCATGGGGGCAGGAACTATGTCTGTCTTGATCACAGCTGTACTTCTCTAGGGCCAGTAGAGAACCAGCACATAGTGGGCATTCCATAAATAAAATACAACAATATATATATTTTTTTCTCCACGGCTTGAATATTTCACTTTTCATGTTGTCCTGTTCTATAAACGGGCTCAAAAGAAATGTGCCAACACCTAAGACTATAAAGATAGAATAATTTTGTTATACTGTACCTGCACATTTGCAATCACAGATTATTTATGTCTATGTAGCACTGTTTTGCCGTTGCCATTAGTATGGGCCTCCTAAGTAAGGCCGCTGGAGTCCCATGGTGCTGTCCTTGTTACTGACCCATCTCTGACTGGATGCTAGGCAAACCTAAAACAAACAGTAGGGTTCTTCTGCCTTCTTTGAACTTTGTAAAATGTAATTCTCTGTGAGACAATTTGAGGATAATGCTAGAACCAGAAATTTCACCAGCCTCAGCATTCCACAGAGGTCAAAGCTCACTTTAATCTTTTCTTTTAACCAAAACATTTACAATAAGCCCAATTAAGAATGGCTTTCAATAGAACTATTGCCCTACTTCATACTGTTAATCAAGAAATGATGTTTCAATCTGTAAACATTTGCTCCATGTTCATATTTGAAAAACTGCATATTTATTTCATAAATAAATTTACCTAAGTAGTTTAAATGTGTATCATGTATTTGGCCCTTCAATGCTAACTTTGTCATTTGTTTTGCTTGAGCTTCATCAAACACCTGTTTTGTATTGACACCCTTATAAAAATTTTTTTTCTGTTTTTTTTTTCCGTTTTTTTTTTCCTTTGCTGTTCTATTTTTCCCCCCTTTTCTCTTCTTTCCCAAGTCCTTTGCTTTGGGGGCTAAAACAGCAATTTTTATCTTTATTCTAAAACTCCCCCTTCTCTCCGTGGTCAGGAGGAGATTTTTTTTCTTTGTGTTATAATTATTCACAACCCACAGAATGAAGGGTGAGCACAAAATAAACTCCAGTTCACAGGGCGGGGGAAAAAAGTGTTGTTTGAAGAGCAGGGCTTTGGAAAGTTCACTGAGCTCAGGACAAAATAAACAGAACTGGAACTAACTTGAGAGCAAGAATATTCTGAGCGAGAAGCCAAGCGGGTAGCCAGAGCAAAACAGAACGTCCTGAACATCCATTCTGTTTTCATTTCAGGAATTAAGAATACCTTAGACTTCACTAATTGTTTTGATCTGAGTAGTCCATTTGGAGTTTTAGTAAACCCAGAAAAAACCTGGAACAACTTTGATGAGACATAAAAATGCAAATAGTTTACTTAATATTTAAAAGAAAAAACGAGGAGCGGGTGGGAGGGAGGTAAGAAGAGAGAAAGGAGAAAGAAAGAGGAGAGGGTACCTTTGAAAGTTTTCAAAAATCAGTAAAATGTAATTTATTCTGAATATTTTTGACACGAGTCACCCTATAATTGCCATTTCTGCAAGGTGTCTCAATTACGAGAGTACAACGTGGCAGTCTAAATGCCTATACATTTGTCTGAAGAAGGGAAAAAAAAGCCACAACATTGTCTATTCAGTGTCAAAAAGCCTTTTCTTTAACTACAGAGGGCTTGGACAGAACTCAGGAAATACTTCAGCTGGAAAAGAAATGTTAAAAGCTACCCTTCAAGCTATTGGAAAACCTACTATCAAATGTTAAAAACCTTTAAAAAAAAAAATCCATGAGTGTCCCCAGCATGATGACATATCTTTGTTTAGCAAAGGTTGATCATCATTGATAACCAAAGACAAAATAACAATGGATGCAATCTAACTGCTAATTAGGAATCGCGAGGCTTAAATTAAGAAACTCAGGGAGAACAGGTATCCGATTACGTATGTTCTCTCAATGCCGGCACCACATTTACTTACAGAAAATGCAATAGATGTTTCTCTTTATCACATCTCTAAGTCATAATGTCAGCACTTTAGACTCTGCTAGCTGTCACTGTGTGTAAGAACCTAAAAAGAAAAAAAGAAAAAAAACCCAGCATAACTTTCCTTCAGAAGAAAACACTGTGTGGAAAAATATACATAGTGTATATGCATATGCAGACAACCTTTCACTATTTCTCTTGGTTCATAGAACATAATGAGAATTAATTAGCACATTCCTAAATCATTAGCCCCAATTTCCTCTCTAATGTGTGCATCTACGCATAACTGAAGATTTTGTAAAGAAAGGAGACAGAAACCAGAAAGCTGGGGTCAGAGGCAGATGCACAGATGCACGTATAAATGGATGCACTGTGATTGTACCTCTTTGTGATGCATAATTACAAATGATTTTAATTCAACCCCTTCACTATGAGCTATCCCTTTTTTTCCCTGTTCTAAATACGATACCTACAAGACCCCCAAATTCATTTCTTACAGACTTTAAAGATTTAAAAATTTCTCCAAAATGCCACATGTCAGTCAAAAAAGAAAATGATTGGCTTTTAAAATTACAATTTAAAGCACATTGACTAGAGGGTATGTTTTCATTAAAATTTAACCCCTTTTTAAGCTCAGACGTCTGGGGCTTTTAGGAACATACTGAAAATTTGGGTTTTTACCTCCATATCCTTCTTCAAAACAAGAGCTACAAAATAAAAAGCTCTGAATGGCAATAGACAGTTTCCCATGTTAATATAAGACGATGTCTTTCAATATACACCTCAATACACTATTGCTCATACTCATTTGAGATACACAAAAATACATAGAAAAATCAAGAGCCTATCACTGCCATCTGTAAATGTTTAAAAATTAAATCTAACAAGTAAGCTTTAAGTAATAAATATATGAAAACCTTACTTTTCTTAACGGGATCAATTTATGTCCCCCAAGGGGATTTTTTTTTTTTTAGCAACCTTTTTCTACTATGAATAATCATTCTTACATCATGGTAATATTCCATTAAAACATAAATTATTTTAAAAGAGTAAGATATTTGGCAAAGCAGCCCCTAAACATAACAATACCATACAACAAAATGATAGATTGTTCAAAACAGTTTATTTTATTTTTTCTTTATGCCAGCTTAAAACAAATTACTTCTTGGTGGTTACACAAATCTATACATGTGATAAAATGGAAAAGAACTATACAAAACAATAGAGTGCATCTAAAAACTAATGAAATCCGCATATGATCTGTGGTCTAATGAATACTATTTTGTCAAAGTCAATTTCCCACTTTTGATATGTACTATGGTTATATAAAACGTTAACTTTGGAGGAAGCTGGGTGAAGGGCATACTATAACTCTCTTATTTTTACAACCTCTTATGAGCCTACAACTACTTCAAAATAAAAGATTTTTTAAGAATTACTTCTGTATGATTTTTATAAGTCTGAATTCCCAGACATTGTGTTGGATTTTCGCACTCCAAGGAATGGAATAGATTCTGACTAAAATTCAGATCTATAACTTATAGAGAGATTTCTGAAAGGTTCAAAAATACATCCTTCAATTGACTCAGATCAGAAGGAAGTCTGATACAAGCATTATCTTCAAAGTCCTTATAAAGACCATATTTCTAATCTTCTTATAATTTATTTGCCCTAATCTCTGTACCTTCCCACAGCTCCAGGCAGAAATGTCTCCACATCTCACAGCAGTAAAGTTTAGTTGTCAAGAGCCTATATTCAAACTGCTGCTCTGACATTACCTACATGACCTTGGTCAAGTTACTCCCTCTCAGAGCTCAGTTTGCTCATCTGTGAAATGGGGATAATTATAGTATCCCCTGCATAGGGTTGTCATGAGGACTGAGTGAGGTCATGAGTGTAAAGCCCTAAACACAATGCCGGGCATCTGGCAAGCACTATGTGAGTATCCAGAACCACACAGGGCTTCCGGTAAATGCTTGTCCCTCCTCTTGTTAACTGTGTGATCTAACCTCTCTACAAGCTTCAGTTCCCTTGCCTGTAAAAGAGAATCATTGATGCAGTGTCTCTACTATGGTAAGTGTCTAGCACTGGACTGTTTCATGAGTGTTGCTCTTCTCACATTACAAATATTTGCTACAGCTCTCTGTTTTGCTGCACTATGAGATCTTAAAAGGTAGAAGTCAGGTATTATTCCATCTTTCTGTCTCTTGGCCAGTGTAGGCACAAAGTAGATGCTCCACAAGCATTTGTGAAATTGTCATTTTTAAAAAGCTACTGATTGAAAAGTGAAATATTAAAATAAGCCATTTGAACCACATCACAAAGGATCATAGGAATGAAAATGACATTATACTTTGACACTTTTGTTACCCCAAATTTTTCTTTTTAGATGATGGTACTTTTAGGTTTTCAGATATTGAATTTGTAAAACTAACCCTCCAAGGGAGTGAGCTCTAACCACAGTAGGCATCCCCCCAAAACTTGAAAACCTCAGGACTACAGCAACTAGGTGGGTGCAAGTTATGCCCATGAGAGACACCACAAATCAATGGGACGCCTCATCTGTCTTAATTAACATGTTCCAATGAGCTTTGGATTAACTAAATACTCTCGAACATTTAACAAATGCTCACAGTAATAACTTCGACTGCTACAGTTCTCTATCACACCATTTATTCCTGTGTTCTTTCTTCAGCATTAT
This sequence comes from Pongo pygmaeus, assembly GCF_028885625.2. Taxonomy (NCBI): domain Eukaryota; kingdom Metazoa; phylum Chordata; class Mammalia; order Primates; family Hominidae; genus Pongo; species Pongo pygmaeus. The sequence continues at coordinate 83,345,164 of NC_085930.1, forward strand.
AAAGGGGCCTCTCTATAATCCTGAAGTCATTTAGAAGACTGGGATATTGTATTCAGGACATAGCTGGTTTTCTGTCAGCAGTACTTACTGACTGTGACTCGAGAAATCCTCATACAGATAAATGTAACACCACAATAATTCAATATTTTTTCTCCAAAACAAAGCCATTAGCATTTTATTAGAAGAAATATTTCATCCCTCTCTCTCTCTCTCTCTTTAAACATGCCACAGATGTAGCACTCTGTGTGGGTTGTTAGAAAGTCAAAGAATATAATTTCTTGATTAATTGCCATACACAGGATCCAAGTTATGTACAATTTTGGTAGTTAACCCCACCACCTCCCATAAGCAGTTACTGCTAAACCTTCCAAATAAGCACATTTATGATAAATCACTTGGAGCTGTTTAAGTGGATCAGGTCTTAAGTTATTCCTTGGGATAGATCATGTCATTTTCAATGTGCACGAACTACGGAGAGAAATTCCACTGTAAACCTCTGCCGTGGTATCTTCGTTTCCCTTGCAGGCTTCAGGGTGTCTCAGTCAATATTTCTTATCTTATTTTTAAATATCTTGTGGTCTCAGAAATGGTTGGTGATTCAGAAATTACATCAGGAGTCTAAAGATAGACTACGAGCTTATGACTTCAATAAATGCAGCGGTTCTATAACAGGAAAAGAAAATGCCTGTTGGTTTTAAGACTACTGGGAATCAAAAGAGTTATTCTTAGTTTGGCCAGTTAGAGTCTAACTCTCCAAAAGCAAGTTACCTTTTCTTCTCAACCATCCATCTACTTAACTGGGTGCATGAATATAAATCACAAGGCCTCCTAGATATTTATATAGTGCTGAATTCAGAGATATGGATACCTTTTTATAGACTCTACCCCCACCACTACAAATTGTTTTGTGAAACAGTTTCCATGTTGGCTATTTTTAAAATGGAGTAACTGATTTGATTTGGAAATGACAGTAGCAAAAGCAGGGGAAAAAATCAGGTATCCCATGTACACGGTAGATGCTCCTTTATGTCACCCTACCTCAATGAGTTATTCATCCCACATTACTATAAGGCAAACTCTGGCATGAAAATTCTTTGCAGGTGACCTTGAAGGAGTTTTGCTCCTCCTTTTCCAGTACAGGCACAGCTGCAGCTCATCTTATTTCAAACAGGATTAGTCCACCAATGCATAAATGACAAGAAACTGGCTCCTCTTGCCTTCATGACCAATTCAGACTCTCAGACATCTTCCCCATTTCCCTGAAAGTTTATCTTCTTTTACATTGGAAATGTGTTTCCCTAAAAGTGAATGTATTTGGGTTTTATCCAGACAACCCTCCTTTCTTTAGTTCCAAGTGGGGGCGAAGCGGGTGGTGGGGGGGTATATAAGAATTCTGGTACAAATGACAGTCAATGAATCATGAATTTCTAGTAAGAAAAAAACCAATACCTATTGTTACCCTTTTCTTGAATCTCCCACCCATCTAATTATGGGTTAATATATTTTCACTTAAATTTTTAAAATTAAATTTTTTGAATACACTTTTAGATTCATATTACTTAAATGTCCCATAGTAAACATGAACCACTTTTGCAGTTAAAAGTGTTCTTTTAAAATAAATCTGATAAAATTCTATCTATCTTTTTCTTCTTTTAAAATAGAAAATACCGCAAGGAAATCTCTCTGACACCTGTGCCAAGTTTTGTTTGCCTTGTTTTTTTTGTTTGTTTCTTTGTTTGTTCAGTTCTGGTTTTGCTTTTTAAGTTTCCCTGACCCTTCTAGATGGTCTTATTATTAGATGAGAATTATTTCAATAATTGACTACTAAAAAGTGTTTTCCTGAATATATAGACTGAGAATGAAGGGGAAAAACATGAAGAAAAATGTCCTCTAAGTTTTCCTACACATATCCTATAATTTTCCAGTTGGCTTAGCCACTGAACATATTTAAATAACCAACCAACATATTTATTTAACATTCGGCAGATGGACATGATAGGAACATCATGATTTTCAGATGTACTTTTATAACTGCAAGGTTTTCTTCGTGCCAGGATCACAACAGGTTCTTAAGGTAAAGCCGCCCCTACCTGCTGTTTCTTCAATGTTGGAGCAACTCTCAACCTAAACATGTCCACTCAGATTAATTTAAATCCCTGACATTAAAGTGGAAATCAAATCATTCTCTTCAATCTATTTTTTACCAGCAGCATAAAAGAGACTATTTTACATGTTAATAGTAATCTGATGTGGTTGTATAAATCTGATATAAATATGATACTCTGTTTGGAAATGATGCTAATTTAGTTTAAAATGGAGATTACATTTCAACTTGTAAAAGAGCAGGATGGAATATTAGCATTCATGGCTGTTATATAATTTCCCTTTACACTACACAAGTGTTACTCAAAATCTTTTCTGAGCCTCTTTGTCCAAAGATTTCCCATTCTTCCTATAAGAAAAAGGACTTCTCTATTTAACTATAAGTTAAACAGGTGGTACAGACCCTTGAAAAAAGATTAACAACAACATTATAAATGCATTTTTGAAGAAACATTTGAAGTTACAATGCAATAAACTGAACAGAATGTCATAAGAATGTCAAACTGGGCACTGTAAAAATAAATGTTATTCCCAAGGAAAATAAAAAGTCTGCATATTTATGTAACATTCAGCAGATGGACGTGATATTAATATAGGGTTTTCAGTTGTACTTTTATAGCTACTAGATTTTCTTGCCTAACTTGGCAACCCGAGGCACCATTTGAGTTTTGGATTTGGACAATACTGCAACAGATGTCCAGACCAATAAAATAAATTCCTTAAGGGCTATGCTTAATTTGTGTAATTGATCAATTTTGGTTACATAGGCCTCAGCTCACCAGCATGTAACTGCCTTCCACAAAAGCTTTGCAGTTGGGATTTCGTTCCATATGTTACAAGAGTTTATGGACTCTCTTTGATAACGCTGCAGATAGAAATGGGCCTGCGGTGACACCTGTTGTCAACCAGCGGTGAAAAATAACAAGGGATGGAGTGGGCGGTTCTGGAGCAGGGTTTCTGCACCTTGGTGCTATTAACATTTGGGGCCAATTCTTTATTGTGTGTGTGTTGTGGGGGTGGCTGTGCTGTGCACTGTAGGAGGTTTAGCAGGATCCCTGGCTTCTACCCATGAGATGCAAATAGCATCCTCCCCCAGATGTGACAACCAAAAATGTCTCTAGACGGTACCATATGTCCCACAGAGGACAACAGCCCCCCAGGGAGAACTCTTGCAGTAGAGTGGATACTTCTGAAAGAGGCACACATTGGAATGGCTTCAGATTTCTCACATTTTTTTTTCTAAAAAAAACAAAACACAAAGCACTTTTCTTTCTTTCTTGCCTTGAAGTCTCCCAATCTAATAATAGTTTTACGGACAACTCATGAAAACTTTGGCCCAACAGACTGTATCTGTAATAGGTGTGCTAGAGCCCCATCCTCGTCACTGCACGCAGGCGGGTGGTAATTAAGACATGGATTTTGAAGCCAAACTCTAAATGTTCATCACTCACCTATTAAACTTGCCAGAGTTGCTATGTTAATTATCTCCCCGTATCCTTGATTTAGCATAATACGGCCTGCAGCCTGTGACAGAAATTAAAGGAAAGACCAGTGACCTCTTTTGTGATTGTGCTAATAACTACATGATAATAAATTAGTTTTCAATTTTCAGAAGACTTTACATAGCAAAAAAAAAAAAAATGGAGCAAGTGTATGATACACAAACTTGATAAAAGATGGCTGATCAGCACCAACTTTGAGTTTTCTTCTTTAAATTAGTTTCCAACCAATGTAAACAGCACATCTGAAATCAACCTGCAGCATTATTTTTCTGGCTCAGTACATTACATTGCATTAAAGATAATAATAATGAGAAGATTATGTCAGTCTGCATTTTACGTTGGATATTTTAGCAATCAAATCCTATTTATATAACTTTTTCAGGGGTAGAGAAAACTTTGACATACACACTGTACACACGCCATGCATACACACACCACACACAAAAGATTTTTCCAGTAAGACATATTGACTTGAAGAATTCCTACTAATATCAGAATAAAAACATGTGAAGTAAAATGACTCATCCAATAGCAAAGACGCGCCATGACTTCTTGGCATGTTTTGTGCCTTCCTTACATCTGCTCCTGCCTCTAACAGCTTTCTTCCCTTGGCTGGCAAAACCCAAATAAGAATGTACAGGAAGCATGGCCCCACTCTGATGTACAATAATATTTAGCTAATTAGAAGAGTCCTCCAGCTCATTATGCTAGGCAGTAGGAAGGAAGAAACTACATGAAAGCATGACACTTGCTAAGCCCTAGGATGGTGTCAAAGCTGAACTGGCATCACTTTCTCCCATTTCTTTATAGACTTGGTCGGATTGCAATTTCATTCCTTGAAAATCAGTTTTGACTTTGAGAGAGAAGGATCCCTTGAACACTGCACCATCTTCTGGCCAAATGCTTAACTACAAGTGCTTAATTAAAGTGTAAAGTCCCAGATTTCTGAGAATGACTGCCAAATTAGTACGTACTTGGTATATTTCATTATTCCTATTTTAAGACAGCACAATAGACAGAAACACAGGGCATTTTCCTTCTGATTAAATGACAAGGCACTGGAACTCTGTTTTAATACAGCTTTGTGCTTCATTCACAGTCTCAAATAATTTTTTATCCCACAGATACTTGTGGAAAGCCATGTATAGATTTGGCACTTAGAACTGGACCCACAAAAGGGTAAGACATGGTTCCAGCCCTCTGAGAGCTTACAACCTAGTCATATAATTATGAAATGTAAAGTGGATGTATTCTGAATAGCCCAGACAAGAAGTGCAATAGGAATTAGGAAGTGAGATCTGAGGACTGACCTTGTAGGAAAAGATGTATTGTAGACAGTGGGCCTTAAATTATCATGAAGAATGATGATGTTGATGCTAATGATACTTAAGATATGCCAGGCACTGTGCTAAGCCCTTTACAAATATTGCCTTAATTAAACAGCTGTATTTTGCTGATGGGTAACCCAGCAAGGGAGTGTAAAAGGTTAAGACTCAAGCTCCAGTTACCTGGACGCCATAACTCATGCTCTGAACCACTCTCCTGTACTGTCCCCTGTGATAAGGATTTGATTCACAGAAAGGGGTTTCTGGGGGAAGGAAACAAAGTCAGCAAAGATGGAGACAGGGATAGGCAGTGGCAGCTCTAGAATTTCTCTGTAGGAGGGACTTGAGATGAAAATCTGTTTGCGGGGGAAGGGCTGCTCAAAGATGTAATTCTTTGCAGCTATGTTTGCAGAGGAGGCACACGGATCCTACCTAAAAGAAGAGAAGCTGACGGGGATCTCAAGAAGGGCTAGCCTCCCAGAACACCTAGGGCTGCTGTCACTGGGAATATGTGCTGCATCTTCAAGCAAGAGCAAGGAATCCAATGGGGTTGGAGAGCTAAGTGGTTCAGAAGGCATCACAGGAAATGGGATTTGAAAAGCAGGCTGGAAAAAGACCAAAATATTCACAAAGTTGCAGGTGGGTCTAAAGATATATTTGGTGTAGAATAATGAACCTATTCAAATATTATACAAAAGTTAATCTGTTCTCAATATGCAGGGTTGAGGGAAAAGGTACGAAGCAGTGAGATAAAAGGCTCTAGCATTAATCAAGATATTCGTCAAGAGAAAGAAAAGAAAGGGACCAATGTGAGAAGCATTTCAAAGAAAGTCAATGCAGCGGGGGTGGGGGGGGGTGGTGCTGGTGACAGAAGGAAGAGGGTCCCTGCAGACAAAGCAGGAGACAAAGAACTTCCCAAGTGCTTCAGCTTTGTAGTGAAGGGCAGAAGGGACACCAGGTGATGAAGTCAAATTTTCAAAAATAAAGGAAGATGTAAATTTTTGGAATACTGTATTTCTGAAGATATGGGCAACCCAAAATAGAATGTCCAATATGCAACTGATGCCAATACTAACAGCTCACTTTGGACTGAGCTCACGGCTGCAGGTACAGATGTGGAAGTCATTTACACCAAACTCACAGATGAACACATGAGGACGATTGACTTTCAGAGGAGGCAAGAAATGGCAGAGCGAAACAGACAGCCAGGCCTGAACGTTTTGGGACATTCCCCTTTGGAAAGGAGTGATGTGAGAAGCCAGAGAATGTGCAGAGAGGAGACATTAGAGGGAGGATAAAAGTCACAACGACAGAAGAGCAGTGCAATATCAAAGAGATTATGGTTATTGGTGACTGCTACAGAAAGATCATGAAGAGCATCTCAAAATGTTTGTGTCTGACAAATACATACTGAGCATCCACTATGTGCCTGATACTGTTCTGGGGCCTGAGGATAGAACAGTGAGCAAACCAGAGTCTGTCCTCAATGAGCTTACATTTTAAGGAGGAGAGGATAGAAAATGAGCAAATTAATATGTTAAATCAAACCACAAGAAATTGCCGGTATTTGTACAGTTTTGACCTACAAAATGTGCATTCTCATGTGGTTCTACTTAATATAATGTCAGGTGGTGGCAGATGTTGTGAAGAAAATAAAACAGGGCAAGGAAAAAGAGCATGCCATGGGGAGAGGGGCCTTCTTAGACAGTGGGGTCAGGAGAGGCCTCCTTAACTTGCCGATATTATTATTTGTATGGGCATGAATGAAGTGGGGAAACGGGCCATGCGGATGTCTCAGCACCATGGGCAGATGAAACAGTGGCACACAGACTGTGGGGATGCAATGTGCTTAGAGAGAAGAAAAAGCCAACAGACTTGGCTGCTGGATGATCACTGTGGAGAGTTTGCCTGTAGAATGGTGAAGACTAAGGCCAGGGATCAAAAATACTGCAGAGAACGAAGGGGAGTTTGGGGGTTCCAAAGACATAAGTGTAAGCAGCTGGTTTGTTTACACATAGAATCATTTGTTCATTCAACAAAATGAATGAGTCAAAGGACAAAGGATCTTGGGAGATGGCAGAATCAAGTGAAGCTGTTGCAAGTGACAAGAGACCTGTGCATATCTACAGCAGAAGAAAACCCTGAGAGGGTAACCAGAGATGCTGAAGGCATAAGGCACATTTGAGGAGACACAAGGGGAATGAATGTGGCCGTGGGTAGATGCGGAGGGAGCTAGCATCTGATACAGTCATAATCTAACCCAGGCGTTGCAAACTCAAATTTTAGGCAGGTAAAGTAAACGTGGGAAGTGGGCTGGCCAGTTGACATTTAACTGGCCAAGTGGGCAGCCAAGCCTCAGCTCAGGCTTTGGCCATGCAGAAACGAGAACCCAGAATTGCCAGATGCTCTGATATTTCAAGACAAGCAGAAAAGATGGGTTTTTATATGCAGTCTCTCGATGTGTATGTTGTTACAAATCTTAAAGATTTTTTAAACATTATGCAGGCCAAACAAAACACATCTGTAGTCCAGATGGGGCCCACAGGTTGCCAATTTAGGACCTCTGGCTTAGAACAAAGATGTTAGCATGGTCCCTAGACTTGGTCATGGCTCTGAGCTCCTGACTCACAGTTGCATTCGCCTGCTAGGCAGTCCCAACTGGAGGTCCTGTCGGTATCTCAACCACAACACACGTAAACCCAAATTCATTTTTCTCCCCCAAATCCCTCTTCTTGCCTTGTCTATTACTCATGAATGGCAGCACCACTGCCAAAGCTATCACCTTTGGAATGGCCTTCCCTCTCCTCCTGCAGTCAGGATATACATCCATTTATGCATGGATGTCTGCATCTTGGCATACATCCTTTTTCCTCCATTTTCATTGTCATCATCTCCAGTTTAAGCTCTCATGACTTCCAATCTAAAATATCCAGATAATTTTCCACTCCTACTCACTCCCTCTTCCTTTCATCTTTTCTCCACTACTTAAGTATAGACTTCCACTGACCTACATCCATGACCCTTTACGGTATGGCTTGTCTAACCCATTATTCCCTTTCATATGTACATATTCTAAGCTTTGCTAATATGGACTGCTCAGATTCCCAAACTCAGTCCAAGTTTTTCTATATCTAGATCAGGGTACTGAAGCACTATTGACATGTTGGGCCAGATCATTCTTTGCTGTGGGGACTGTCCTGTACATTGTAGGATGTTTAACAGCATCCCTGGCCTCTGCCCACCAGATGCCAGTAGCATCTCCCCACAAGTTGTGACAGCAAATAGGAGGTGATGGAAATAATAAGCCATCATAATATTTTCTCCAGGATAACCTTCAAATTAATTTGAAGTCTAAGTAACTATCAATAGATAGCAGAAAAGTTTGCTCTGAAATGGTGGAATGGCAGAGGAAAATAAAAATTGGTTCCTGACTAAAAGTTATTGTATATGAATTATAGTGCCTATGACCATAGTCAGTGCATCTTTTGACTATTTCATATTTATTAGAGAAAATATCACTTCCCCTGGGAGGTTTTGCCTCCCAGACTCTCCTGCTGGTCAAGTTCCCCTTCTCCAAGCTCTCACAGCACAGACTTTATAATAATTCCTTGTTTAACTGTTGGCTTCCCTCTAGGCTAAACACTCCATAAGGGAATGTATTTTGTCCTTGTCATAGCCATGTCCCTAGCAACTAGCACAGTGCCTGGCATAAAGTGGGCACTCAATATTCCAGCAATAAGTAAGTCTTGCACTAACAAAGTGATTCTCCTGCATCTAATTCTTAACAAATCCCAATTTTCTTCTTCCTTTAAGACATAGCTCAAGATCAACAATCTCCCTGAAGAGTCCCTCACTAATACCAACTGACAAAGGTCTTTCTTTTTTCATACATTATACAGCACTTCATAGATTCTTGTTATCCATGATTCCCATATATCAGATCTTTATCACCAATAACACTCAAGATCTTCAAGACAGTCTGTCTTCTTCAACTTTTTATTATTACCCTTAACAGTGAACATTTAGTACATGATTCTAAATATTTGTAGGACAAATGAATAAATGCTGGTGTCATTCACTAAAACAGCTGGAAAGTCCTCCATAGCCAATTTAACTTGCCAAGTGGGGGCGTTAATTTTATGTGTCAAGTTGACTGGGCTAAGGGATGCTCAGATAGCTGGTAAAATATTATTTCTGCTGTGTCTGTGAGGGTGTTTCCAGACGAGATTAGCATTTGAATCAGACTGTCCTCACCAATGTGGACAGACTCATCCAATCCATTGAGGGCCTGAATAGAACAAAAGGATAAATTTGCTCTCTCTTTTCAAGCCACTATATTTATCTTCTCCCACTCTGAAACACCAGTGCTCCTGATTTTCAGGTGTTTGAACTCAGATTGGGACTTACATGATTAGTTCCCCCTGGTTCTCTGTCTTTGGGGATTGGGCTAGAACTACACCATCAGCTTTCCTGAGCCTTCATCTTGCAGATGGCAGATCATGGGAATTCTCACTTCCCGTAATTGTGTAAGCCAATCTCTCATATCGATGTCCTTCTATATATCTATATATCCCATTGGTTCTTTTTCTCTGAATAACCCTGGCTACTACAGGAACTAAATTTTGAATTTATGATCTCTATCTAAAATGCTTACCTAATGTTCTCATCCTCTGATTTAAAATTAAATTTCTATTGATTTAGGTTGAATTATTATTTATTTTACAATAAACATGTCACTTTACAAATAATACATATAAAGCTCTTCTAGCCAGCACATACTTCTATCATCCTACAAGTCTGTGGTCTGGTAGAACGAGCTCCTTGTTAGAAAAAATAGAGACCAGATATACCCCAGGCTCTGGAACTAACTTCTTATGAACTTAAACAGGTCAACTAGCCTCCCTGATTTCCTCAACCTATAAAACGGATATATTAATACCTTCCCACTGACAAGAGTAGTGATAGTTCCTATAGGCTTAGGGCTTGGGATCCTACAAACTAGATACAAATCTGAATTCCACTTCATGGTAGCTGTGTGCCCTTAGTCAATTATTTAATCTCTCTGACTTGATTTGTTTAACTGTAAAATTAGAATAGAACCTATCTATTTTGAGATTTATATGATGGTGTACACAGTCACTGGTAAGTAGCAAGTGATCAATTGCAGGCCTCCTATTACAGAGGAACAAACAAGACAATGTAATTATAAAAGAACTTTGGACAAGAATGGTTGCTGGGGCTGACCCATTTTATAACTGCAATTATCAGCAAGTTAAATGAGAACGGTATCAATTGCCCAATATCCATTTAAACAAAATTCTTACTTCTCCTCAGTACTGTGGCTACAAAGTCAGCACAGGGTTTTTATGGACTGAGACTAGAACTGGTTCCAGGACATACATTATACTTCAAAGTGTATAAACCTGAAATTTTCCCCATAGCTTCATGAAACCCCTTTGAATTTTTAGAAGACCTTTTTGTTAGATCTGGTGATTCTGTCTGGAATACCCAAATCTGTTCTGAATCAGCTGGAACTTTTACCGCATCCAAACTAAGACAAACTTTTAACTGCAGGTTCAAAGTAAAGTCAAGCAGAAATGCAGCTTTATGCTAAGGAGGTCAGTGTCCATTCTAACTCATGATGGCAGGATCCTTTTGCATTCAGCAAACTGGATTGTGAGAATTGTTTACCTCTGTCTCTCTTGCAACCTCTATGCAATGCAAGCCTCAACTGCCTACATTTATGTATGTGTATCTGGTTCTTCCTCATCAACTTTCTTGAGGCTGAATGAAGTTCAACTAAATTCACAGTTTAGATGCCGTTCCTCTCAAAACGAAAAAAATGAGGAGATATTTTGACTAATTCAGATCCCAAAGCCTTTTTTGTTAATATGTATATTTCATTCACTCAACAAATACTTATTTTCAACTGAAATATCAAATAGATATCTCAAGTTTCCCTTTCTTTTTGGCTCTGAGGACCTGGATTTTGTTTGACCCTGAACAGGATTTTCCTCTCAAATTTCCCATCAATAAAGCTGAGAAAATGACAGTGTTTGCCCACTGCATGGGGGAATTGTAAAACTTAATTAATTGAAATCTTGGATGAAATGTGTTAGCAACACCAGCATTCTGCATTATTTCCTGACCTGTATATGAATGAGTGCTAGTTTAAAAAGACAAATTCTCCAATTTATAGCATGATTGTAGAGTGGAATTTTACACACACACACACACACACACACTCATCCATATACATATGTATATGCATATGTATAGCTTGGCATTTATACGAATGTGTGATTTCAGCAGCAAATCAGCCAAAGGAAAAATTAGCTACAGTTTTTTCCAAGGGAAATAATTTTCTGTTCGTGTTCTGTTATTTTCAAAAGATTCTAATGCTGTTATTTCAAAACTAAATGTCCTCAAACAAGGCAAAGACAATTCTTCATTGAATTATGCTTGCAGATGCCAAATTTTCAGTGTTGTGTTAGTCCCACGAGAATAATCCAAAATTTAAAAAATGTATATAGAAACATTCTTTTAAAATGAATTAAAAATACTGTACCCTTTTAAGATCTGGTAACTTTCAAAAGAAGATAAATAAACATTCAAAAGTAGAGAGGGAAGGGGGTAAGATAGAAAAGAAGGGTATATTTAAAGAATATCATTTTTAACCCCCTTTCCCCAATAAAAAAATTATCCATAAAACTTATTTTGCATCCTGACTTGACTAAAATTGGACAAGGTCATGTTGTGACAAAGTAATAGAAAGGAAGTGCTCTGAATGTAATTTAGTAGGAGTATTAAGAAACTATTTCGTTTTCTCTTTGCACAGTCTCTTTGGCTAACTATCACATCCATATATTCCTGCCTGCCTTCTTTGGGACACAAATAGATTAGATACTTCTTACAGATAAATGTTTTCTCTGGTTGCAGCTATTTTCATAGCTGATTAGTTGACTAAATGCCGTCATATTTTTAAACTAGTTCATTTATATAGATTAGGCTTTTTTTCAATATAACACTACTTAACTTTGGCATCAAAATATGGCCTCATGTCATAGGAAAAATATACGCAACTGATAAGGACTGAACACTGCCTAATACAGTGGGAAGAGTATCTGGATTAGGGCTGTTTATCTTGTAGCATGAGTGAGAATCTTTTGTTAATTTAAATACCACTGTATTTTAACATGTAATAAGAAGTGTTAGATGTGAAATATAAACATTTTAATAGATACACTATGAGTTTTAATATTATTTAACTTTACTTTGTTAAATCACTTTCCACCTCGATAGTGTATTTCCAAGAAAAGCTTTAGTGAAGAGAGGGAGAGAAAGAGAGAGAGAAAGAGAAACAATATGTAAAACATTAAGTGGGTCATGAAAATTGGAAAAGGGGACAGGTTGTTTCTAAATAACTATGTACAAAAAGAAAACAAAATTAGAAAACCTGAAAGGTAGCCGAACGGTTGATGAACAGATACACCTCTTAAGAAGCTTGTAAGTCTTTCCTTCCGTTGTTGAAATCCTCTTACTCATCCTCTTCATTTATTTATGAAAAGACTTTTTGTCTGTTTTGTTTACCAACAGATCCTTGATATAGACACATAGTGACTGACACATAGTATGTGCCCAGTAAATCTTTGTTGAATAAAGGAGCAAAGGAAGGCCGGCTGGACAATCACATGGTGATGGCTATCAAATTTGAGATTAGTAAAAATCAAAAGGAATTCCAAGAAGCCCTTCATCTCTGACTTCGAGGTATGACAAGAAGGAGAAGAATGGGAAAGAAAGACAGGTGCCAAGATTAATCTATAAATGGGGCTCTGGCTCAGTCTGCAGTGATCCTGGAAAGAAAACAGAAATTGCCCAAAGGATCATTGAAATATTGCTCTCTTCTTTCAGAAGAGTGAGACATCACTTTTAGCAAGAAAGGAGTGGAGCTGAAGTAGTGGGAAGAAGTAAGGGGCTTCATAAATATCTCTGAGTAAATGAAAGGCTATTTATGAGGTAGGTATTGGCTAGGCACTAAGATGGCACACTACAATTGTCCTCAAAGAGCTCAAAGTCCAAAGAGGAAGGAATAAATAGGATGGTTCAGATCCTGATAGAAAAGGAAGGAGAAATAGGTAAGAAGGTGACAATAATTGAAAGGGAAATTAATCTCTCCTTTTTCCAACATACAACAACACATTATTTAGAATTTATGCAAAATTCCACACGCCTTAGAAAAGACACAATGGGTCACGTAAGATAAGTTCAACGGAAAGCCTCTGAAATGCATGTCGATAAATTTGAGAACTTTTATATAAGGAGAGAATAATAAATTCTTCTGGAAGGATGAAAGCTCAGGGGAAATATCATTGGAGGTTTAAAAATGTACAAAGTAAATGGGATGAACATGCACTTGTTCAAAAAAGTTCACGAACTGTGGAATAAGGGACAGCTCTCATAGCCTTAGAGTGGTACATTTATGATAAACTCTTAAAAATACTACAACCAAATATAGTACAGATTAAAAATATAAGTAGATTGGGATGTGTATAGACAAATTCATGGATCAGAGACAACTCTAGTAGCTTGAAGTCAAATCTGGCCTGTGGCCATGGTTTTTTAAAACTCTTTATTATGGAAACTTCAAACATATACAAATTTAAATATGTATATATTCCTCCATCATTCAGCTTCGATAATTATCAACCTATTGGCCAGCCTTGTTTGTTTCATTTATATCCTCTTCTTCACCCCAACCCTTGGATCATTTTGAAGCAAATCTCAAATATTGCATCAGTCATCTGTTAAGATTGCAGTTAATATTTCTAAAATATAAGGACATTTAAAAAAAAAACTACAGTTTCAAGAAAAGATCACACCAAAATTTAATAATAATTCCTTGACATCATCAAATAGCATTTCAAATTTCTGTAATTGATATGCATGGTGTTTTTAAAACTTAGAAATTTTATGCTACATTTGAAAATCAAGATATTTCAGCCAGAAGTCTAAATTTCTGACTTCTCCTGAAAAATTAAAAAGATCTGGCAACTCTAGGTACACATTTCTAAATAGCAACATTGAGCAGGGATGAAGCAGCTACTTCCCTGTTGAGATTAGTCCCAAACTTTTTCTAGCTGACCACAGTCCTCATCACTCCATGTTGTCCTGCCCACTGCCCGCTCCGCTAGTCAACATTGCCTGCCTGGCTCTTGGACAGAACTGAGTTTGCAATGCTGAATCTAAGCTAACAGGAATTTTGGATGATAGAAACTCATCCTTTAACTTTGGGGGTTAATGTTATACATGGTGACCATGGTCAAGTTTAGCCTGCTAGACTTGAGTAAGTCACAGACAGAAAAGAATGTCACAACCCTAAAGACAAATGGTCAGATTTGAAGGTCAAACCAAGGACCGAACAAGAGAGGATGCAAAGTCAACAGACACAGGATCCAAGAAGAGGAATGGGGGCATTATGAGGTACAGATTTCTTTGATTAGTTCAGGAATTATTTGGAGAACCAAATTATGTGCTGGGCTCTCTTCTTTGCTGTGCATTCCAAGATCCAGAGATGGGTATTACTGCTTTTAAAGGAGTTATGCCAAGTTCAACACTACATAAAGTCTTCCCTCCCTCCCCATTCACTTGTCAGTTTTGAAATGTGAGAATGCGAGTACAGTAGGTTAAATTAAAAGTGTAGTCACTGGGGCAAGATATTAATGCTCTTAAAATTAAAACTAAAATTAAAATCTAAAGCAAGATTTCTTACACTCACCTATATCTATATGATGACTACTTTGCAGATATGCTGGAATGCTTCATAATCAATGTAAGAAAATTAAATGGTAAGTGTTTGCCAACCAGATGTTATTCAAAAGTAAAAGAGCTTAATTTTAAGACCGGAGGAAGAAAAGTGTACAATTTGCTTGTTATGCACACAGTAAATTAAAAACCAAAAAAAGGCAATGAGTGTGAAATATGAAATATTTACTTCTCAGAGTATTTTTGTGCATTCTGGTATTAATGGATAATAATCATTACTGTACCTTATCCAAGACATACATAGACTGAGAAATTAAATTCCCAACATGGGGGTATATCCACCTGTCGATACACATGCATAATTCCCAGCAGTGTTAATAGTTCCACAGGAAATGCACCAGTGAAAAAAAGAAAGACCACCAGATATTTAGTATAATGGGAAACCTGGAAGGGTCTGTTTCCCTGGGAATTAAGTGAACTAATTCCATTAAAGTTTCTCAAAATATATATGCATCCAGGACAGAAAAACTGAGTGCATAAAATATTTCATAGACAATATCTCACAAAATTGGCAAGCGTCAGTCTCCTTGTGTGTTGAAAACCTCAAAATGGCTTGGGACTGTATGTGGGAGCTCAGTCAAGGAAATGAGTCACCCATCTGAGACCTCACCACTGCTCTCATCTTTAACAGGGGAATGCCTTGCCTTTCTGATCTCTTTTCTATGTGTTAGTTCAAATGCTCCATTGACGAGTCTTCATGATCACAGTGATATGCACACAAGCCCCTGGGGCAAACACAGCTCAGAGTCATGCCTACATGTAATGCATGGAAAAGGCTACAGGCTCCCTATCAGTGAGCAGTGGTTAATGCAATTCAAGAGTCAAGAAGCTGCAGCTCTAGTGCAACTTCTGCTATTTAACCACTACAATGACTTTGATCTAGACTTCAGCATTTCTCCCCGTAAAGAAGAAAAGTAATAATCCCTATCCACCTATTTCCCAGGATACGAATGCTCCAAAAGGATGATAAGCATATGTGAAGGGAACTGCAAATTCCAAAGCACTATGCAACTGCAAGGACCATGAGTGATGGCACTGTACGCTCTGCTTTTCAGAGCACTGATTGGCTTATTACGCATTTTTTGTCTTTTGACTTTTTTCTTTAATATACAAGAAACACAAGTCAAGATGTATAAAGTAGAACAAGAGAAGCAGAGAGAAAAGGGGACATCATTCACGTTCTTGCCACCCTGAAATAATACCCATTAACGCTGGAATACATATATATCAATCTAAGCCAGTGCTTCTCAAATGAGGGCAATTTTGTCCCTACATTCCCCCAACCTCTAACTCCTAGGTGACATTTGGCAATTTCCGGAGGCATTTTTGGTTGTTCACAGGTGCTACACGTCCTACAATGCACAGAACACCCCCTGACAACGAAGAATTATTGAGCCCAACATGTCAATCATGCCAAGACTGAGAAACCTTGATTTAAACATACATGCAAATATGCATATGTTACATAACATTAATGCCAGAATTCCACTTACCACCACCAAATGTTAGGTGGAATGGCATTCCCCAAATCTCACATTTGACCGATTTTTGCTACTATTTTAGTAGCATACATGCAGTGTACAAATAAAATTTAATGCTGAAATTATAAAGTGCTTCTTCACATATATCTAGTGGACAATGTGTTACTCTCCCATTTTTTTCTATGATTGCAGGAAGTTGGTGAGGTAACAGGGGAGAGAAGAGATGAGGTGGCTTTTGCTCAAGGAGACTGGGAGTGCTCCTTCATCATTTACTCCTGCAAAATATATTTTTTGACACTGCAATGGGGTCACACTGATATTAGACTGGCCACATACAGTATGTGAGAGACTGTGATTACTATGGGGACATTGTTAAAGTGGGAATATTCTTGTGGGTAATACTTTATTTTTGCTTTTTTGTGAATAAGTAGTTGTAGAGTTAAGAAAATAAATAGGTTATATATTTTAAATTCTCTCTTTTTTATTATTTATTTATTTTTGAGACAGGTTCTCACTCTATTGCCCAGGCTGGCACGTTGTGGTGCAATCACAGCTCACTGTAGCCTCAAACTCTAGGGCTCAAATGATCCTCTCACCTCAGCCTCCTGAGTAGCTGGGACTATAGGCACATGCCACCATGCCTGGTTACTTTTTAATTTTTTTCTAAAGACAGGGTCTCTCCACGTTGCCCAGAGTGGTCTTGAACTCCTGGGTTCAAGTGATTTTCCTGCCTTAGCTTTCCAAAGTGCTGAGATTAAATGCATGAGCCACTGCACCAGCCTGAATTCTCTTTAATAAAATTAAATATTACTTTTTACAAAGCTAAGAAATTAAATGTCAGAACTCCACCAACATAAATTTAATAAGTTAACAAAAATGGAAAGAGATCTAATGATAAAGACACTCTACAATTTTTTAACCTAAATAACATCATACAAAAAGATGCTAGTTATATAAAATCATAACCAAAATCAGATCTACCACCTTATTTTCACTTAGCAATAAATAGATCCCATCTATTTATTGCTGTGTGGCAAAAACCGCACTTACTTTTTGCACCAACCTAATAAATATTTATATATGATTTTCAATCTTTCATTAAAGTAAACAGTGCTACTCTGAACATCTTCACTGTTAAATCCTTATGTACATCTTGAAGTATGTTGTTTAATTGGTAGAAATAGAAGTCAAAGTGTAGGATTCATATTATCAAGTTGTCCTCCAAAAGATTTTCTTGAAAAGCCAAATTCAAGCTCACCTTTATACTTCCATTTTACCTTCTCTAACAATCTGCTGTACTCTTTTATCTTTTTTTTTTTTTTTTTTTTTTTTTTTTTGAGATGGAGTATCACTCTGTGGCCCAGGCTGGAGTGCAGTGGTGCAATCTCGGCTCACTCCAACCTCCATCTCCTGGGTTCCAGCAATCTCCTGCCTCTGCCTCCCAAGTAGCTGGGATTACAGGTGTGTGCCACCACGCCTGGCTAATTTTTGTATTTTTAGTAGAGATGGGGTTTTGTCATGTTGGCCAGGCTGGTCTTGAACTCCTGACCTCAAGTGATCTGCAGGCCTCAGCCTCCCAAAGTGTTGCAATTACAGGTGTGAGCCACCGCACCCAGCCAGTCTGCCTCTATTCTTGAAAACAGCACCCACTGCTGTGCCTGGTGAGCATGACTTCTTCCAGGTACATGGATTACTCTATGCCTCCGCCTCTCCAAACTGCCAAAATTAAAGTGACTTCTGGGTTTCGAGTCAACCAACTGATCATTGATCACTGAATTATCATTCAGGTAAAAGTTGACCAGACAGATCCATAGCAAATCTGATTCAGCCATGAGGGGAATCCTAATTAGCAGTCTGTCATTCCTTTAAACTAACCTTTAACTTCTTCTAATTGCCTATGTGTCAATTCAATTAACACATGTAATTAATTTTTAAAATGTTGGTCCCAAGCACCACATACAGGTCTCTTCTTTCTGATAGGTTCTCAGCAAACACTCACAAAGACATCATTTGAAATTTCAAGCCTGTCTTTTCTTGTGCCTATAGCCTTCGTTTTTCTTCTGAGAGCTGCTCTGCTGTACTGAAAGACATTGAAAGTGGCTGGCCAACCCAATGCCACGGTCCTGGGTGGAGTTGTGGGATGGAGGAATTCATAAATAACTATATTGCGTTTTTTAGAAATCCATTGCAGCAGACTGTGTTTGTACCTGAGCAAATGTGCCATTTACACAGAAAGCAAAATATTTTTAATCGAGTGAAATTTTCTAAATGTGACAAGGCCTCTGTGTTTCAGTAATACAGATCACAATGCCGCGGTGGGGCAGTTCTTCTCTCTGGCCACTAGCATGCCATTTTCTGCTCTGAGAGGGAATTGGCTAGGTGGGGCCTTAACCTGTAATACCTCCTTCCAATTGTGAATTTATTCTTTCCCTCCTTGCTGGCAATTTTTTACTTTTCCAGCTTGGCACATAGAATCTTGCAAGTCTCCCTGGAAGGTGACTCATATTTAAATGTGAATGGGGCAGCTGGCTTCTGTTATCTTAAAGGGTTACATTATGTCATTGCACATTTTCAGCTGGGGTAAAAACAAACTGTGCTCTTTCCACACATCAATTCCAGTAATATATATTTCTATGAGATCACAGGGACTTATAAAGTGACTGAAATTTTTCCAGCTTTAAAAATTAAGACCAACGTACTGTTTCTTAATAATTCAGCAACAGCAACAAAAAATCCCTCATTTCCTGTCATGTTGTTTGAGAATTATTTCTAAAATGAATTATAATGATAATGATGATGATAATAATGATGATGATAGTGATGATGATGCTAGTGACAACAATAATGATGATAATAAACATTAATGTGCTTTGGCCATTTACCACACACCAGACACGGTACCAAGATCTCTACCTGTAGTCTTCATCTCAACCTAAAGAAAGAGATATTCTTAAGACTTAAAGGGTATAAGGTCAAAGGTTCATAAATGGCAATGGCAAGGTTTGGAAGCAGCCAGTTTTAACTCCAAAGCCTGTATCATTAATCATTGTGATATGCATTTATGTACATATCCACATCTTGCCAGTAAGTAATTTTCTAAGATTTTAGTAAGCAAATGAATTGTTCCTTATGATATATTTCCTCTGGGTAGCCTTTCCCGGCCACCCAGGAAAAGGCTGGTGAGAATGCTAAGTGAGATGTACTGAAGTTTCCTAAGCATCATATGCACAGACCTCTATTAAGACAGGCAGCAAACTCCATGGTGACTACTTGTCCTGACAATGTACTAAGAGCTCCTTAAGGACACAAATTTAATCTAATCACCTCTAACAGTACCCACTACCTGGTAGGCATGCAGTAAATGTTTGATCAAAGAATAAATATATGAACAAATGAGTTATGTCTCTTTTATCTTAGAAGTTATGTCTCTTTGATCCCTTATCTTAGAAAATACAGAGCAAAATGAAATTCTCAGTGCTATAGTCCTCTTCTGTTTTCACACCATCCTCCACCATGCAATTTGCCTCATTGGAAAATTATCCCAAATCCTGCTGCCTTCCAAAGAATGGTTGACACCTGAGTCAGACTGCCTGAGTAGGAATCCTGGCTCTGTCATCCTCCTGTTGTAGATGTAGGGCTTAACCCTCTTCTCTCAAATTTCTTAGCTGTGAAGTGAGTTCTATAAGAGCAACCAATTCACACTACAGGGCTGTGATCTGGATTAAATAATATAATGCAGACATAGTGATTAGAATAGTGTCTGACACATAAGAAGAAGTTAGTAAAGTATTGTAATAATCTTAAAAGTTGTAGGTATAGTAGCAATAGTAGTAGTAATAGTATTTTCTTAAAAATTTAGCATGAGCAATCAGAGAGAGAAAGTTAGGATACAGTTTTACCTTCTTAAAGTGTATATTGCTATTTGGTGTTGTCCCTATAAAGGATGAAACTTCCTCATCAAAAATAGAGCCAAGTTTTCTTTAGGTGCCTAATAATGATCATTTTTAAAAGTTACTTAAAAATGATTCTTATGTGCCAAGGATTGTAATAAAAATTTGTGGGTAATAAGTAATTTAATCTTTATAAAAACCTCTCAAGGTAAGTCGTATTAACCTCAGCTATAGATGAGGAAATCAATTTTCAGAGAGGTTAAGTCATCTGCCCAGAATCACATAACACAGCTGGTAAGTTATGGCACCAGGACATGAACCTTAATTTGTTTATTTACCTAATAGTTTGCCCTTTCCACTAGATTGGAAGCATCATGAGGCAAGAGAGCACATCTGTTCTGCTCATCATTGTATTCACAGCCGGTAGCACATGCATATTTAGTAATAGGAAATTGTGGAATGTGTAAAAAAAAAAATGAATGAATAAATCCAGAGTCTAAACTCTTAACCAAAATGTGTCTTTTAATTACCTGAGTGGTATTTTTGCTATTCAAATTATTGCTATGATTTGAATATGTCCCTCAAAATCCATGTGTTGAAAACTTAATCCCCAATACAACAGTGTGGGGAAGTGGTGCCTAATGGAAAGAGTTTAGGTCATGAGGGTTCCACTCCCCATAAAAAGATTAATGCCACTATAAAAAATGGTTTGCAAGAATGGATCCACTCTCTTCTGCTCTTCGTCCATGTGGGGACTCAACATTCACGCTCTCTTGCCCTTCCGCTTTCTGCCATGCAAAGACACAGTAAGAAGGTCTAAATAAGATGCAGGCACCTTGATCTTGGACTTCCAAGCTCCAGAACTGTTCTTTGTAAACTACCCAGTCCCAGGTGTTTTTCTATAGCATCACAAATGGAAAAAGACACACACATCTGGCACAATTTGAAGACACTTGAGAAATTATATGGCTCATGCCTGTAATCCCAGCACTTTGGGAGGCCAAGATGGGCAGATCACGAGATTAGGAGTTCGAGACCAGCCAGACAACATGGTGAAACCCTGTCTCTACTAAAAATACAAAAATTAGCCATGCATGGAGGTGTGCGCCTGTAGTCCCAGCTACTCGGGAGGCTGAGGCAGGAGAATTGCTTGAACCCAGGAGGCAGAGGTTGCAGTGAGCCGAGATCACACTGTTATACTCCAGCCTGGGAGCCTGGGCAATAGAGTGAGACTCTGTCTCAAAAAAAAAAAAAAAAAAAAAAAGAGACAGAGAGAGAGAAATTATATAATAATAATAATACCTACTATTTACTGAGCGTCTACTATATTTTTTTGTTCCTGTGCAATAGTTTTATCCTTAATTCATTCATTCGTTAGCCCAAAAAATACTTACTGAGTGCCTACTATGCACTGCACTTTATCACTTTTGTAAAGGGTCCAAAAGAGGCATCAACTAAAAAATGACAGTAACTGCTATTACTGTTGACATTCTTTATCTTTCTGTGAGCAGTAAGCAGAACAATGGTACATCCAAATCCCTGGAACCTGTGAATATGTGACCTCACTTGCCAAAAGGGAATTCGCAGGTTTAACAAAGGTTAAGGATGTTGAGCTCGTGGATTAACGTGGATTACCTGGGTGGGCCCAGCCTAGTCACATGAGTCCTTAACAAGGCCTTTCCCTGATGATGTCAGAGGGAGAGAAAGATGTGACTATGGAAGGGAGCCAGAGGGATGAACAGGGCTGACTTTGACGATAAAGGAAGGGGCCACCAGCCAAAGAATGTGGGCCACCTCTAGAAGCAGGAAAAAGCAAAGAAATAAATTATCCCCTAGACCTCCAGAAAGGAATTTAGCCCTGCCAACACCATGATTTTGCTCAGTGAGCCCCAGAACTGTACAATAATAAATATGTATTGTTTAAACTGCAGGGTTTACAGTAGTTTGTTGCAAAAGCAATAGAAAAGTAGTGCAATGTGAAACAACAAAAGAAACAGGATTCCCAGGCTTCCAAGTAATAAAAATACTGATTTTAAAAGTATTTCAAGGTAAGTATTAATTTTTATGCCTAAAAATTGGAAAGTACAAGAATAAAATGAATAATGTAAAATAAATATTAATATTGGATACATTTGGTACCAGCTGCAAAAATACCCATTACATGTACCGCATTGCAAATCTTCCAAAATCAATATGCAGCATTCATGGATTAAAATGATATCCCTCAAAAGTTGGGGTAGATGGTTGTTTCTTATAGCCAATCAGCAGGACTCCAAAGTGCTCACCAGGAAGATCTGCATCAATCACTTTTCGCTTTTTAACTAAATATTTTCATTGGTCACCTTCACCTATACATTTGTTCTTTCAAAAAAAATATGTTGCTCACTCAGATCATTTCATCCACTGGGATGATAAAGAAAAAAAAGGCATGGAGTGGTGCCAAAGAAGAAAATAAATTAATTTTCATGCAGTGGAGGATATTGTTAAAATGAAACATCTTGCCCAAGAAATGGATGCTAATACAACACAACAGAATACTAACAGTGTCCTTTCATAATATTTTCCTAAAGATTACTTGCATTTTAAAAATTGCCTTTTATATGGCCCCCAAGTGATGCTTAAAAAGATAAATCACTTCTGAACAGAGTTATTTTCTCCTTGCGTTTCTCATTAGCTGACATGTGCTTTTGTGAAGTTATCTTTAGTTAAGGAAACTTACCAAAAGAAGAGATCATTTACAGTTAAAAGGAATAATTTGTATGATTTAAAGAAGAGCTAATAAAGCTCCAGATTTTCCCAAGGTAACACACGTGCATTAAAAGCCCACATTTGTGCTCAACAACTGGGAAAAAATTACTTGGTTTAATATTTCACAAACAATATATTCATTTTATGTGCATTTAATATATGCAATTTAAAACCCGAGCTTCTAAATATTCACTAGTCGCTTCACTTTGGAGTGAGAAATGAATGCATCATGTTTTTGGACCTTGGGGTAAAGGAGTGGGGGCGGAAGAAGCAAATATATTTTTAAGAAAATATGTATCAACTTTCCCTCCCCTCAAAGAAAAAGGGAGTTGGATGAAAAATATATATATTAATGGTGGCAGGGCATTGGACTATTGGTGAGCAGGTGTGTGCTACTGAATGAGCCTCTAGTGAATTGGAAGCTTTTAAAAGAGATTGATTCTCTTGCTTAACTAATTATTTCAAACATGCTTTTAAAGGTATTAATTACTTATGGAAAAGATCCTCCATTTGCTTCTAAATTGTTTCGATGGGTGATTCTTTGCCTGCAAAAATGTCTAGGGTAAAAGTCAACATTCTGTCACCATACTTTTAAGTAAAATATTTAAAACATAGTAAATAAATAATATTAAATAAAATAATATACTTAAAGTGTTTTATTTAAAGTTTAATTAAAATTATATAAAACATTTAAAATATATAAAATATTTAAAATTATTTCCTTTTTATGTGAAGTATAGATTTTATATGTAAACACATTTACATTTTATTTATGTAATATATAGTAAGTATATCAATGCTAGATTAAATATTGCTTAAAAGAACTTCCAGTTTTTGTTTTATTTGTGCATGTGTGTGTTACACAGTAATAGGAAAATTTCTACTCCTTAGTCTGTCTTGCACATTGTGTAAATTATAATCAGACACGAATCCGTATCTTCACTGCCTTTGATACCTGTTCTCAGTGCTACAAAGTTGATTTAATGATTTTTCAGTTTGATCTGTTGAAGGCATTTGAACTTGAATATCAAAATTGAATATCTGGTTGGCTTAAAATATGTTTAAGTACACAGCAGCTAACATTAACTAGGTACAAACACTATAATCATCGGAATGTTAAGCACATTGCATAGTGTCTTGGGACTTATTTCTCAAACTTTAGCAGCCTAAAACATCCATATTCACCTGAAAAAAAAAAATCTGCATCCCCTTTACCCTCTAAGCGCAATATGTTCTCACTGTGCACTAGGAAGATTTTCCAGTGACAAGAGGCCATTTTGCCAATTTGCTATCCAGAGCTCAGACTAATGAGTCACAGACAGCAGAATAAAAAGTTAATACTCTTGGCATTAATTAGTGGGCTAAGGATTGGTCATTCTAAATGCTCATTGGTAATGCCATAAAGTAACAAAAAACACATTTAAAAAAAAACCCACAGGCACCTTGGTGTCTCAATAACTACTTTATTTTAACCCAGCATCTGCCAAAATTTGTAGGAATATCTTCCCTGTGCCAAGATTTATATATATTTTGCTGCATAAACATTTTGAAACAAAAAAAGAATACCTAAAAAAGAGTAATTGGATCAATTTTGTTCACTTTAACTTTTGTTAGATTTTTTTTAATAACACTACAGCTATTCACCATCACCAATCTAGAACTTTAAAAGCTTCATTGCTAATGTAAAATATATAGACGAGTGGAACACAGAAAGGAAAAAAATCTACATCGAAAATGCATTTTTAGTTGGCCCCAAACACATTTTAATACATTGAATGAATATCTAATTGTTAAAACCAACACAAAAGACTGAAGTCTTTCTGCCAATGTTCCCAACAGGATAATGTAGTCTATCAGTTTATAAACACAAAGCAGAAATTAAAATTAAAAACTACCCCAGGTCAGAAATGATATCAATTTATAATTAGAGAAAAAACTACTGGTACCCAGTGGAGATTAAGGAGATGGTTTCTGAAAATGTACATAAGAGTGACAAAAATAAACAACTACCACAGTCTGGTGGCACAATTCTGTTCCCTTGTGATAGAAACACAAAAAGGAGTCTCTAACAAGCTCCAAAAATATGTGTACGTGTATTTTAAGTAAAATTTAGCTTTCTGGCCAACTACATTTTTTTTCTGCTGGAAATAATGAACTAACGTAAAAATGATATAAGGATGTGTGTAAAAAGGACATTTAAGTGAAACAGGTTGAAGAACTCCATAAATTTACTGAAGATTAAATTAAAGACAGATGCGTGAGATGCAGTGATAAAACAATTTGGGGTGGTTCCTTCTCAAGGATGCTTTGGGTTTTATATCAAAACCCAGGCTTGCATAACTAATCAGTGGCAGGACCAGCCCTGGCTCTGAAATGGGAATCTCAAACAGCCCCTTGTAATACATATATGATCAAAACTCATTACTTTTGATATGCCTTGTTCTTGACCTAAATACAATAGAAATTCTTCCTTGGGGTGCATGATATACATGAAAAAGTACAACTTCTCTTTAAAACGGCATTAGAATATTTTATTGTGTGTGGACATACACTCCTGTTACTCCTAAATGCTATTCTATTGAGTACAGTTTATATTCACTGGCAAAGCAAAATCTCTGGGGAAGCCAGAGAGGGAATGCAATTTCTAGTAATAACAGCTCACAACAGTGAATACTCTCCACTTATCCCCACAATTTCCAGCTATTTTGGACTCCTTTCTGAATTAACCTTTCATATCAAAAGGAGCAATTCTGCACACTAGAGACTCCAGCACAATTTCATGCATAATTTATTCACTCAGTTCAACATTAAACGCACAGTCCTTGACTTTGTCAAGGTGGATTCTGTTGGCAGACTTCACAAGCAGCAAAACAGGAGAAATGAGATCTACAACTCAACCTCTTCACCTATTCTGTCTGGTGAGAGATGGTTGGTGGGGGTAGTGGAAAGAGAAAAATAAGGCAAGATTCTAGTATAGTGTGTTGTCATCTGTAGAATCTCTAGCAAGCATATAGTATTCTCACATCAGTAGTCCTCAAAGGTTTTTTTAAAAAGTAAAAACAACAACAACAAAAAAAAAACATGCTTGAATTCTGTTTCACCAGCAAAAGTCTGGTGCAATTTGTTGCCTTCCTGACAATTCCACCATTCGTGGAAAAACAATACTTTTATCTTGGATTGCTTAGTAGGCACTGTTGGAAGAAATTGCTCGAAGCTGTTATTCAAAGAGACCCACACACTAGCTTGAGGTCACATTAGAAGGGCTCATTTTGGAAATTTAAATAACACAGGCTTTCTAGTGAGATCCCAAATTCCAGATTTGTGCTCCCAGGTTGGCCTTCGAGAACATAGATATTCTTTTTCTCTTCCTAAACTGCTCATTTGAACTCTCTCAAATGAGGGATATGTGCAACCATTTGTAAAAATGGAACCCTGATACACCATGACACTGATCGTCATCCTTTTCAGTGTCGAATGAAGTTCAGAGTAGACGGAGATCCATCTTCCCTCCTTCAAAAAGGCAACCTCATTCAAAGCCACTGATCATGCACCAGAGTCCAAATATTGTCTGGGTCAAAACCTGTAGATTGCTCTATTTCTCAGCCTCATGGATTGCAAACAATTTTTGTTCATCCTATAACTGCAAGATTTTTTTCCTGTTAATGATTGCTATATTAGCTTCCTATTATAAGTACAGGCATCCCTCAGTATCTGTGGGGGATTGGTTCCAGGACCCCCACAGATATCAAAATCTGCATGTAATTTCTGCACATCCTCTTTCATAGTTTAAATCATCTCTAGATTACTAATAACACCTAATACAATGTAAATGCTATGGAAATTGTTGTTATAGTGTGTTTTTAATTTGCATTTTTAATATGTTGTATTGTTATTTTTTATTGGCATTTTTTTCAAATTTTTTAAATCTGTGGTTGCTCGAATCCACAGATTCAAAGGGCTGACTGTGCTTAATATATAATATATGTCACCAATGTCACTAAGGGCTTTACAAGCATTATTAAATTTACTTCATCTAATATCACCATGTTGTAGATGAAGAAACTGAGACCTGGAGATCCTAATTACTATGCAGAACACCTCTTTACAGGCCTCAATTTCCCTTGAAAGGCAAATTGTGAAACTAAAGCAATAATTAAATTTTAACGTAGAAGCAGACACTATGTGATTTCCCTAAATACATTAGACAAAGTGATTTGATTCCTATCACACTTGCCCTTTAAAAATATTACTTCCCAGCAGCCACATCCCACTTTCCAAACCTGTGGATAATACGAGGCCTAGGAGCATACAACAAAATGTCTTTGGAAATTCCACAAATGCAGGAACTTTTCACACAGGACACTTTGGCAAAGGTCTTTAAACCTAAACTTTACTAGCCAGTGGCCCCCAAAGCCTAGTTAGAAGCCCCATGCACGTAAATTGGAGCCTTACCAAAACTGAGCCTTACTTTTATAATTTGCCTTCAAATTTACTGCAAGAACATGAAAATTAAATGCCCCTGGTAACGTCAAAGGAGCTCGCTGAGAGTTTAGCAGTCCTCCTCAGTTACCATTCAGCAGACTTTTTATTGTCTTGAGACAATTTCTGGATTTAGACCAAATCATTGAAATCTATGAAAACTCAGAGGTGCAGCAGGTTTTCCATTTATGACCTTTTTAGTCCCAGAGACTTTGATTTGCATCCTGATTATGGCATACAAAAATGAAGTTGAGAAGTCTCATTTTGCCCTGGATTCCATTTACTCACCTCCCTTAGCCACCATGATTGGCAGAAGGTGGGAAGAGCATGAGGCTCACCGGACACATTGGATTCAAGATGCAATGGCCAAGTGCCCCTCCCACCAGTCATCCTAGACATTCCCACTTCTCATCTCTCTTGCTGCAGCATTCCCAAGGGTGGTGGAAGCCTGCAGCATTGACTCGTGATTTTAGATTCCCGGAGCAGGATCCCACGCCTCCAGAGTGACAACCAAGTCACAAAG
Organism: Pongo pygmaeus; assembly: GCF_028885625.2. Lineage (NCBI taxonomy): Eukaryota > Metazoa > Chordata > Mammalia > Primates > Hominidae > Pongo > Pongo pygmaeus. Next base: position 83,373,037 of record NC_085930.1, read on the forward strand.
CTTCTAGAATTCTATTTATCAGAAGCTGAACAGTATCTCACTCTGCTGTTTTCTACAAAGGATAGAATGATGACCAGTCTTTACTTCCTGATACAAACTTAGAAAACCATTAGCTCCTTTGTTTCCCAGACTGGTGACCTTGGGCACATGTCTTAACCTTTCTGCACTGTAGTTGCCACATTAGAGAACAGGTTGAATATCTACTTTAGAAAATTGTTGTGGGAATTTAGCCTCATATGATTTTAAATTGCTTAACCCACTGTCTGGCACAGAAGAGTTCAGTATTCACAGGTGACATATACCTGCTTTCTGTGTATGATATCAATTTTAGTTTTAATCTTCACAACACATCTTTCAGGTGGTTATTATAATATTTATCATATAGATGTGGACTCCAAACTCAGAAGTTAAGTTACATGTGCAAATGTTACTCAGCTGGTAAGTAGGGAGCTGGAATTTGAACAGGTGTCTCTGACTTTAAAGCCCAAAAAGTTGAAATCACCATATCATGTTGCCATACGAATAAATAAATGGTTACTAAAAGGAGCTTTGCAAGAACTGACAATATACTGAGGAGGAATTTGTGAAGGGCCATCAACTTCACTTGCAACTAAAATAAATTTAATTCCATGCTGTTTATTCCTCTAGCATTCTTCAAGCACTCCATAAAAGCATTCTCCAAATGTATCCTCCCCGAAGTAGAATGGCACTCCACCAAGATTCCTGTTCCTTGCTGGTACACCCAGTTGCTGCAGGGACCACTTTAAGGGCTTGTACCTGTGATCTTTGCAGAAGACTTGTCCTTGGCTGATGGGAACCACCTCTCCCGAGACCGAGACTTCCAATAGGCATATTAGGGTTCACTAGATAAACAAAAACCAATAGAAACTGTGTGTGTGTGTGTGTGTGTGTGTGTGTGTGTGTGTGTGTAGAGATGTGTTATAAGGAATTGGATCACACGATTGCAATTATGGAGACTGGCAAGACTAAATCTTCAGCATGGCCATCTGGCTGGAGACCCAGGAGAGCTCATGGTGCAGATAAAGTTCAAAGGCAGTCTGTAGGAGAATTCCCTCTTGCTTGGAAAGGCCAGTATTTTTGTTCTAGTCAAGTCTTCAACAGACTGGGTAAGGCTCACTCCCAACATGGAGGGCAATTTGCTTTACTTAAAGTCTACCAATTTAAATTTAAACTTCACCCAAAAACACCCACTAAGTTGGCACATAAAATTAGTTATTATCGTAGGTTACTCCCAGTCCCTCCCCATTTGGATGGCTTTTGGACGATTTTAAATCACTTAACCTACTTGATGGCCAATAACTAATGGAGACAAGATTCAAAGGGCTGGGGCAGGTCAAGTACTCAGTGGTGCAGTTTAGGCTCAAGATTTCTCCCATTTTTATTAATCAGACTAAGGCTAGGCTTCACTTTTTTCCTTTCCTGTTCTGTTTCTTTCTGTCTGTTCACGGAGGTTTGTCATAATGAGCTGTTGCTAAAAAATCACATATAACATAACCACATCCCTGTCTCAGGATCTATTTCCAAGAAAACTGACCAGGATACTCCCTGTTAGCTCCTGACTGGCTCCTAAACCACTTCACACTGGTTCAGTTTTACTCAACTCCTCAGCCACAAACTTCTATTTGTGTTTGCCTCGCCCAACATGATCTCCTATTATGAATTATGCTATTCTGACTCCAGTTTCAACTCTCTGTTTGAAAAAGTGTTTCTATTCATTCAATCTCTTCTGATTCATAGAGCCTTCATCTGACTGTGGGGCTCCCAGAGTCCAATCTAAAAATAAATACTTTAAGTAAATTTCATTTACTCCAAAATTTCCATCACAATTTTACAGCATTTACTGAAACTGTATTTACAACGAATAACAGTTACCCCAACCTTCATTCTGATGCTGTATTTGAGGTCCAGGATGCAAAATGCCTTTCTGTATAAATTATGTTAAGATACTAGTCTTAGTACATTTAGTGTTGCTATAACCAAATACCTGAGACTGGGTAGTTTATAAAGAAAAGATGTTTATGTGGCTCATGATTCTGGTGGCTGGAAAGTTCAAAATTGGGCAGCTGCATCTGGTGAGGGCTTCAGATTACTTCAACTCCTGGCAGAAAGTGGACAGGGAGGGGGCATGTGCAAAGATATCACATGGTGAGAGAGAAAACAAGAGAGAGACAAAGGAAGCCAGATTATTTTAACAACTCATTCTTGTGGGAAATCTTTCCTGAGAGATGAGAACTCACCCACAACAGAGGGCATTCTTCTATTCATGAAAGATGCACTCCTGTGATCCAAATGCCTGTCATTATACCCTATCACACAACACTGCCACATTGGGGATCAAATTTCAACATGAGTTGTGGTTGGGACAAACCATATCCAAACCATGGCAATACTCAAGAAGTTTCTTGACCCCTCTTGAATGGAGTTAACAAAAAACCATCACAAATAAGAAACTCGCCACATGCCAAATGCCACTCCAGTGATTTAGACTTGCTAAGTCATATTCTCTGACTTGTTTTTCTCAAGTGTAATAATCCCCAGTATGGAAGTGCCAGGTTAATATAATCGAACACCTTAGTATGGCATTCAAATCTTTCCAGATGCTGAGCTCAACAACTTTATTAGCTTTATCTGACAATTCCTCTCTCCATGTAAGATTTAAAAATAGTTTTCATGTCACCTTAGGTCAATTGAGAGTGTCTACATGAAGCATTACATGGAGACGCAATCTAAGGGTGTATTCGAGCTCAACTGGAAAGAGTGCTGTAATCAACTAGTAATGTCTGCCACAGGTGCAAGAATGATGAGTGAAATAGCATTGGAGTCTTCTTCCCAAGTGACAGAAACAGAACTCAAGTTAGCTTAAGAGATGGAAAAGAACGGCTAAGGGATAATGGCTCACATAACTGGGAAGCCCAAGGTGAAGCCAACAGAGATAATATCACCAGATTTGTCTGTGTGTATTTCTCCTCCTTTTTCTCTCTCCATCTCTTGGCCCAGCCCTCAGTCTGTTGGGCTCATCCTCTTCTATTGCAGATAAGCACTGGAGATAAAAGTAGTTGGGGCAGAGGGGGAGATTGAGTTATGAACCAATCATCCTCAACTTATACCATCCCAGTTTAGGGCCCTGAGAGAGATTTCTTCACATCTTTCTGTATATTTCATTCTAGAGAAGGACCCTGCTTGACCCTTCTTTGATCATATGACTACCACTTAGGCTAATTGTTGAAGCCAGAGGGGAAGGACAGTGTGAATGGCAGTCCAGATAGAATTGGGTAAAGCCATAATCAAAAGGAAATGGTTTTCTATTCCCTTAAGGAGGGGTGAAAAAAAAACAAATCAATAGATGCTCACCACAGGTAGCATGAACATCACAGACTCCCATTCCTGTACCATACGTAATGTTCCAGGCATTGAAAATATTAAACATACCACATCCTCTTGTACTAATCTCAACCTCTATTAAATGTCCTCCTTTATTCCTCTCTACCTTTTGACATTCTATTAATCATCATCCTATGCTATTTACAATCCTATCCTCCAACACTAAATAAAGAAATCATATTTCCTTCTTTTACTCTTGCATAGTAATTAGTTGATTACTCCATTCAGCACAAAATAATTTTACTTTCCATTATAGTCATTGTATCATTTAAAAATATTCCTCACAGCAATTTTTTTTTAATATAGAGCAAGCAGAAAGAGCTTATGTTCCTGAAAAGTTGAAGAGTAATCCTGGTTCCTGGTGCTCAGAAAACATCATCAAAATGCAATTCACCCTATCTTTGCTCTTGATTTGACTCATCCTGGCTTTCTTCTATGGGTTGAATTCATTATGAGACAGGTTCTCCCACAGTGGCAGTCACATGGCTATAGCAGAACTATTTCCTCTCAGCTTTTTGTCCAGTAGAAGAATAAGAGCACATTTTCTGCAAAGCTAGAACAAAAGTCCTGGGTCCAACTTTCATTGGTCAGAATTGGGTTATATGCCCACTTTTTTAAACAATCACTGTGGCTGAGTTAGGAGGACATACTTATGATTGAGCTAATTAGAACAAAAGCCTTCATCTGAGAGTGATATCAACCCCTTCAAACCATGTGAGCGGACAGTGGGGGACAGCTTGTTCACCAGGAGAAAATACAGGCTGTTGGACACATGAGACAGATGTTGGGTCGCCAAGAAATTATAAATGTCCACTGCAGTCAGCCCTCATCTCTAACCCAGGTGTTTCCATACTAGGATCTACAATACTCTAGGGACCTTAAAGAGCCTTTTGCCTTAGAAAAGAGGCATATAAAGAAGCTGAAAGTGTGGGACTATTGGCCTCTCTCCCTTATTCCAAACCAAGTATCTCACCTTTTAGTGTTTTATATATTTGGCTTATTTACAAGATCTTCTCTAAAAAAATCATCATTTAGCTTAAAAAAATTAAAACCATTGTATCTGACTGTAAGCCCATTGAAGACAATCATCTATACTTACTTTTGGACTTATATGTTATTTTAACTTTCTTCAGGTACTATTTTTGATATATTGTTTTCCCAATATCCTCCCACTTTCTAACTATAATTGTGTATTTTAATCTTTGTTATACTTTATATATTTGGTCAGTTACATTATCTATGATATAGGATTTTTAAATAGATCATACTGAATTATTCTTTTTGAAAGAAATAAACAAATCACTAGACACATTTGTATGCAATGAGTGTGACTCAGACACAATTAGTTTGAAAATGACTAGACCCTACTTTCCTTCCTTTCCCGCTATCATCAGTTGAAAGGTTATCACCAGCCTGCCTCCTAAATTTTCTGGAATGCAGAATCAGCAGAATAGATAAATGAGGAAATTCAAGAGAAACTGCGAAGGGTTTGGCTAAAAGGCTGTGATGGTCTAGTTAATAGGGACTAACAGGTCACTTTTGGTATTCCCGGCGTTGCATAACATTTGCTGAATTGCTAAATAACACTGGCAGAATTCTAAAATGGCCACCCTGGATTCCTAGCTGCTGGTTATTCAATTAAACATCAATCTATATACTGATATGAAGGGACTTTGCAGGTGTGCTAAAGTTACTGATCAGTTGACCTGAAGGTAGGAAGATTATCTGGGTACACCTAATATAATCACATGAGCCTTATAAAAGTAGAGTGTTTTCTCTAGTCGACAGTAAAAGAAATAGATTTGCAGTGTGAAAAGGACTCAGTGTGCTGTTACTGACTTCAAGATGGGGCTGGGGGACACATGAAACAGGATGTGGGCAGCCCTAAGGAATAGGGCAGAGGGCAGTCCTCCACCAACAGTCAGCAAGAAAACAGGGACCTTCAACCTACAACACCACAGCCTGGATTCTGCCAGTAACCTGGATGGGCCCGAAGTGAATACCCTCCTTCACATAACTTCCAGGTAAAATCCCAGCCAGGTAAACATCCTAATTTGGGCTTTATGAGACCCTAAACGGAGAATACAGCCAAGCCCCCTCAGACTTCTGATCTATATATCTGTGAGGTCATTGATATTGTTTTAAGCCACTAAGTTTACAGTAATTTGTTACACAGTAGTAAAAAATTAATAGAACATTTCTAACCTAAGATTTCCTCTTAATAGTATAGGGTACAACACCATAGAACAAAAGGGTTTTGTTCGTTTCCTTTTTTTGAGATGGAGTCTCGCTCTGTCACCCAGGCTGGAGTGCAGTAGCACAATCTTGGCTCACTGCAACCTCCACCTCCCAGATTCAAGCAATTCTCCTGCCTCAGCCTCCCGAGTAGCTGGGATTACAGGTGCCCGCCACCACGCCCAGCTAATTTTTGTATTTTTAGTAGAGACGTGGTTTCACCATGTTGGCCAGGCTGGTCTCGAACTCCTGACCTCAACTGATCAGCCCACTGTGGCCTCCCAAAGTGCTGGGATTATAAGCGTGAGCCACCACGCCTGGCAGAACAAAAGTTTTGATGGCATTTCTCTGCACTCCAGGGGTGCCCTAAGTTCAAAGCACCCACAGATCAAACTGCTGGAGGGTATATATACTGCATGGTTTCCAGGCTTAAACATTTTCTTTTTTGGCTCTTATCAATGGCAGTATCTACGTACAAGTTCAAAAATCACAAAGAAATCAATTCAGCCAAACCCATTCATTCTTCGATGAATATATTCATCAAATTATTTTACTAAATATAGCCTTTTAAAAATCTATAGACAGTCAAACTTCACACACATACATAGAGAATAGCAATATCGAGCAACTTTGTAATGTATATTCCAGGAAATGTGTTGGAAATATAGGTGATTATTTTATTTTGTTAATATAAACTTTTATTTGATGTCTTATGTGATGCTTGAACAGACGGCCCAGCTTTGGTTCCATCTCTCCTTCCCCTTCACCATTTATTCTCAGGCAATTTCATCTAATTCCATGGTATCCAGTACAAAAGTTAATAACTTTCAAATTTCTATCTCTAGCTCCATTTTTTCTCCCTAAATATAGATCCATCTTATCACCTGTCCATTTAATCTTACTGGGATAGCTCATAGGAGTCTTCCAGAGGACATATCCCAAACTGAAACTGTTCAGATTCTGCATGCCCAATTCTCTCCTGTCCTTCCCCATCCTCTGACATCCTCCTTTTTCTATATTTTCTAGCTAAAGACATCATCATTCATCCAATCTCCCAAGCTAAAAAGCTAGATGACAACTTCAATTTCACCCTTTCCTTCAGCCCCCATGTAGTCCCCAAATCCACTGAGTCTACTGTTTCCACTTCTCCCCAAGCAGTCTCCTCTTCCTCATTCATATCTGACCTGCCCTAGTTCATCCTCTCTCACCTGGCCTGTTACAATAGTCTCATAACTGCCTGAGTTCTGGTCTCTGACCTCCATGCATGACATTCCTGCTAAGCATTTTATCTGGCTGGCTGTTACTTGCAAGATATTCCCAAGTTCTAGCTATGTCTCATATGGTTTTTCATGACTAATCCCAGCATATTTCGCCAGTCTCTTTCCCTTCTCAGGTCCCACTGGCCAGCACACTCTGACGCTTTCATCACCTTTACTGCCACCAAGAAACACCCCATGGTTCTTGGTGATGTTATGGCAGCCCTTCTGCCCACATACACCATGAACAAATCCCTCCTCACATCAGTCTTACCCAGCTGAAATGCCACATTCTCTCTTAGTTTGGATTCTCATGAAAGCCCAGCCTGAATCAGGGGCTCAAGTGCAGGTGATTTACTTGGGAAATGATTATAGGAAGTAGGAGAGGGAGGTAGGAAGACTGAGAAAGGGAAGAAGGAAAAGTAAGTAAAGCTGCATTATCAAGGTTATTGCTATAGACAATGTTAGGGCCTTTGAAAACCACGCAGAATTTTTCTCAGGATTGTCTACTTAAAGTCAATTGGCTTCCATCCCCTCAGGTCAGATGTTACCCCCAGGAGTATTATGTAACTGGGCACTTTATATTTCCAGATCTTGATGCCTCAGAGAAAGCCCTCCACAGACAAGCTGAGAAGCACAGTTCACACTCTCAGTGTGTCAGAATTGTTCCCCACCTGGGCAACGAAATCAGAAGTGGACTGAGGGGCTATTATGAAAGGCCCCCAAAGCATCTGCTACATCATTGTGAAGTTTTCCTTTATTTGTCCAAAGAGAAGAGCTCTCCCAAGGTCCTCTGAGCTTAGCCCTGTTGCAGCACTTCCTAGAGTTGATTGTAGTTGTTGGCTTAGCGCTGTCTTTCCTGCACCGGGCTCTGAACTCTTAAGGAACACACCCTGCTGCAGAGCAGCTGGCCCCTACCACAGTTCCTCAGATGTTTGTTAAATGAATCAATCCATAAAACTTATCCTAAGCCATTTCATGGTACTAACCATCAAACTCCACATATTTTGAACACGGATAAAAAGATACCAACTCATTAATAGAAAGCATATGATCTGCAGCCCTAGCTGTCAAATATATGACCAAATACTTTTCACTCAAATCAAAATGCTAGAGTAAAGTTGTTTTCTTCCCAGCCTTTGTAATTTAAGAAATACTAAGTAAAGGAGACAGAGAAAGCAAAATCCTCTAGGCCGAAGGAGTTTAAAATTCACGGTTCAATACATCTTTACTATATTTTTATCAAATCTTTGTTGCTATAAACTCAATCGATAAAAAGTTACCTTTAAAATAATTTAAGCAAGTGGCTATTTTTTTTCTATTCCAGACTTATTCAAATTAATTTAAAAGATTTTTTTTTTCCTGTACCCTTCTCCTCCTGTTTGCTTGATATACTCTGACATAAATTCAATACAAATATGGGTGGCTGTTCAGAGGGGCAGCCTAGAAATGTTAATTGGCTGATCAAAATAACAGCCTCATCCTAATTCTAGGCAGCTCTCATCCCTAAAAGAATCATGTTCCCAAATTCCTATAAATTTAAAAATAGAATTCCAGAGCCTTTGATTGAGTGTGCCAGTTTGCATTATTTTTCCATTTTATAAAACTTATGGTTAGGGAAAAATGTGCATTGCACATAAAAATGTGTAAAACACAACTCATAAGTAATCTTTACAGTTAACCTGAAATTATTACATAGTTGTTGCTTTTTGATAATTTTAGGTGTTCCATTCAACAACTCTTTTTTGCATACTTACTGTGAGCCTGGTACTGTGCTGATGGCTGTATTTATTCTTAAGCATGAAGAACCACTCTGCCATTTCAAACTCTGTCGGTCTACAGTGTTTTAATGTCTCATCATCGAACTCTCTTGGAAGACCAAGTTGGTTTCATTTAGAAAAGCTAACCAAATCCCACTAATTAGGCATACACCTAAAATAAGGATTTTTTTTCCTGCAAAGATGTTTGCCATCTGTTAAAACTGATAGTCACTACAATTTTAAGCAATGGCTATACTTAGCTTTATATTTCAGTTCTTACCTAGTCTTTTCTTTGCCCAGAAGTATTTCACCCTCTCCTGTGTGTTATACATAACATAAAATTTACCATTTTAACAATTGTAAGTGTACAATTCAGTGGCACTAAGTAAATTCACAATGCTGTGCAACCATCACTCTATTTCCAGGAATTTTTCACCAACCCGAATGGAAACTTTGTACCCATTAAATAACTCTCCATATCCCCCATCTCCCCCAAACCCTGGTAATCTCTATCCTATTTTCCATGTCTATGAATTTACCTATTACAGGTACCTCATATAAGCGGAATCATACCACATTTGTACTTTGTCTGGCTTATTTCATTTAGTGTAATGTTTTTAAGGTTCATTTATGTTGTAGCATGTATCAGAATTTTATTCCTTTTTATGGCAAAATAATATTCTATTGCATGTATATACTGCATTTTGTTTATGAATTCTTCTGTTGATGGACACAGGTTGTTTCCACCTTTTAGCTATTGTGGATAATGTTGTCATCAACCTTTTTACAAGAACCTGTTTGAGTCCTTGTTTTTAATTCCTTTGGGTATGTACCTAGGAGTGGAATTGCTGGACTACACAGTAAATCTATGTTCAGTATTTGGAGAAATTGCTGAACTGTTTTTCACAGCACCTGTACAATTTTACATCTCACCAGCAATGCACAAGAGTTCCAATTTCTCTGTATCTTTGCCAACAACTGTAATTTTCTTTTTTAAAAAATAATAGCCAACATAATGAGTGTGAAGTGGTATCTTATTGTGGTGTTGATTTGCATTTTCCTAATGACTAATAATGTTGAGTTGAGCATCTTTTCATATGTGTACTGGCCATCTGTATATATTCTATGGACAAATGTCTATTCAAGTCTTTTGCCCATTTTTGAATTGGATTATTTATTTTCATTGTTGTTGAATTGGGTTTTGGTGTTAGACAAACACATGCTTAAAATTCAGTTCCACCACTTACAGACCTATGGAGTTCATTTAAAATTCCCGAGCCTCAGTTTCCTTATTTGAAAAATGAGGCCATTAATAACCACCTCAGGATACTGATGTCAGACATAAGTGAGATAATGATGTAGAATCACCTAATAGCATGTGTGGCATATGGTCAGGACTCAACAGCTGTAGTTATATTTTGAAAATATTAGCTATTTGTTCTTAGCTATCTGGTTATATTTGTAGAAAGTGAAGCAAGATGATCACCCATCAGAACCAGTTGCTTAATCTAGTCTCTTAAGGTGGCCTGCAATGTCCTTCCATCTTAAATAAAATTGACAAAGAAGAAAAGTAAAGTTAGAGGCTAGTTCCCACTCTCTCAATCACTTAAGCAACAAAAAAGAAAATCTGAATAGGGCAATAAATAATGTGTTAAATTTTTTTAAACTTTATAAACATTTGATGTGATAACGCTGAACACTCATAGCTATTTTTATTATTTATTTAACTTTTCTTATTCACATCTGGACAAATTTATTGGCAAAAATATTAAACCAAGCTTTACATTGTCATGCCAATTTCTCTCTTACTAGCACTCATACAAGATAAATATTCCATAGAGTATGAATCAAAATTAAACTCATTTAAAAGTATTATTGAAATTCAACTTCTTTTCTTTACAATAGAGGAAGCTGGAATAAATAAAACTCGAGAAAACAATTCTAGAAGTGAGAATCTATCAGGTAATGGACAGAGAAATGATTTCTAATGCAAACGATACTCAAACAGTAAAGAGCAAGGATTTCAACCAATTCTTCCTATTGGAAGTTAAAATTATACCCCAAAGGAACTAATTCAATAAGCAGCTATTTTCACCAACAAATTAAGGGCTTTTTTTTTTTTTTTTTTTTGACAGAGTCTTACTCTGTCATGCAGGCTGGAATGCACTGGTGTGATCTCGGCTCACTGCAACCTCCATCTCCCAGGTTCAAGTGATTCTTGTGCCTCAGCCTCCCAAGCAGTTGGGACGACAGGCACATGCCACCAAGCCTTGCTAATTTTTTGTATTTTTAGTAGAGACGGGATTTCACCATGTTGGCCAGGCTGGCCTCAAACTCCTGGCCTCAACTGATCCGCCCACCTCAGCCTCCCAAACTGGAAGCATTACAGGCATGAGCCACCACGCCCAGCCAAATTAAGGGATAATTAATAGAAAGATAATGCTACTTTCTGGCTAAATGGGAGGTTTAGAAGCACTGTTCTAGCTCTCAACAGAGAGAAGAGAACTTTGAAGGGACGTTAAACTAAGAAAAGATTCCACATTGGTGTCATCCATTGTTCAAAGATTAGGCATAATGGTATTTTTAAAAGACTTTAAAATTTGATATGACATCTAGCCAAAGTAGAGAGAATTTACTCTTATTATTACGTACGTGTCTGGCTGAAAAGAAGGACGGGTTAAGTGTATTATTCTGATAAAAGCCAATGCATTGGGCAATGAAATTATTTATTTTCAAGTCCAGTCTATGACTTGATACTTCCTATCACATGTTGTGATGCAGAAGAAGACACAGGATTAATTTTAAAATACATGAGCCTGCAATATGGTATAATGGTTTAGCTCATGGACACAGGAGTCATATGGTCCAAATACCAGATCTCCTAGTCACCTGGAACAAGTGTCTTAATCTCTCTAAGCCCAGACTGCTCACTTGTCAAATGGGCTTAACAACTGTGCCTGCTTGAGTTCAGTGGGCAATGTATGAAAGCACTCAGACCAGTAGCTGGCAATGACAAATATATTTTACCTCTTACTACTATCATTATCATCAGCGAGAAAACTCCACTGTGTGGATGACACTTTTACCTCTGGAAAAACATGAGACACATCTCATTCTGAATATGCCCAAAGAATGAGAATGAAAATATTTGGAGAGGCTTCATCCCCCAGACTAAGAAAGAATTCTGTCACAGTTTTTGCTGTGGTTAGCACAAAGAGAATAGACCACACAGCCCAAAGGAATGACTTCTACCAAAATCTTCCATTAAATGTTTCATTTTACCTCTTGATTTCTCAAATTTAGGGATTTTTTTTCAACTAATGCATAACCAGGCATTTCCTGGGCCTGAATGTGACACAACTCTGTGGCATAGACAGGAATTTGCCACCTACCCACAAACCTTTTCACAGGACAAGAGTCTCACAGCCACAAATTCTCCCCGTTAGTTCATCCCTTTGGCTGCAATTGTGTGAATGGTCTTGGGAATGTATCTCCTGCCTAAAGTAAAGACCTGAAAGCAAACACAACATAATCAAAGAAGCACAAGGCACATCATTCCCACAAAGAGAGAGTAAGGCCTCAACTGCTATTCCTCATCAAATAATAACTTCAGGTGTTTTTTAGCTGTCTAAAATGCAAGAAGGAAAGATAAGAAAGAAAAAGAGAGAAAGAGAAAGAGAAAGAAAGAGAGAGAAAGACAGAAAGAAAGAAAGACAGAAAGAAAGAAAGAAAAAGAAAGAAAGAAAGAAAGAAAGAAAGAAAGAAAGAAAGCAAGAAAGAAAGAAAGAAAGAAAGAAGGAAAGAAAGAAGGAAAGAAAGGAAGAAAGGAAGGAAGGAAGGAAAGGAAGGAAAGGAAGGAAAGGAAGGGAAGGAAGGGAAGGAAGGAAGGCAGGCAGGCAGGCAGGCAGGCAGGCAGGCAAGAAGGAAGGACTCGACGAGGTAAAGTATTAAGTGGCTTTTAACCGAAAATGCAAAGCCATTCACATTTGCCCTAATACTGCCGAAGTGTGTGTTGCAAAGGCCTTTTAAATACTGTCTATTTCAATATCATCCCCAAATGAAAATGGCTTTCAGATGTCTTCTGTATTCTTTGCTGGGGCCCAAAAAGAAATCACCGCATTACCTTGCATTTGCTCTTAGAGTCATTAGCTTTAGACAGCACCATCATTTAAGAAATTTATCATCAGTGCTGTCCTTTGCACAATGTATTAGTGCAATACATTATAGGAGCACCTTACTCTGATGATGTATGGCTTCTAAGATGGCAACATCTGGGGATGAATGGGTCTAAGAATAGATTTGGTGTAAGAGAATAAATGCATAGATCCACCTTGGTAGTGATATTCTAAAATAAACCAGTATTTGTTGCTA